>NW_026279127.1:347500-500000 GCF_023373465.1 Oncorhynchus keta | reverse complement strand
CAAAGCAGGAGGAGACAGAGAAAGAGAAGGAGACAGAGGAGGAGACAGAGTAGGAGGAGACAGAGACAGAGAAGGAGACAGAGGAGGAGACAGAGACAGAGGAGGAGATGGAGACAGAGGAGGAGGAGGAGACAGAGGAGGACACGGAGACAGAGGAGGACACGGAGACAGAGGAGGAGACGGAGACAGAGGAGGAGGAGACAGAGGAGGAGATGGAGACAGAGGAGGACACGGAGACAGAGCAGGAGACGGAGACAGAGGAGGAGGAGGAGGACACGGAGACAGAGAAGAAACACCAGCCTGATGACCCTGATGAAAACCAAATACGAGCTGAATGCTTTATTCAGTTAAAAAAAAGCTGAATATTCCCAGGCTGAAGCAGAGATGGTAGGAATCTGGTGAAAAGGCAGGAAAACTCCAGTCAATTGAAATCTAGAGAAACAGATTGGCAAGTCGGTGGAATCTGAAATAAGACAGCCAAGCTGATTACCAATCATAAAGAAATACACAATATATTTAGAGACTTTTATCAGGAACTTTGTACTTCAGACAGTCCTTTAGATATGCAGAAAGCAGAGGCATTCTTTCAGAATTTCAAACCTTCCTAAACTAACAGAGGAAGACAGAGGAAGTAGCTCGACCACCTTGTTACTTTGGAGGAATTGACCGAGTGTATAAGATGTGGATCTGGAGGTCCTGGCTTGAGTGGTTACACGTGGTCGGTCTGCAGTTGTGAGAGTGGGAAAACTCTGGGGTTATATGGGATACCCAGTCATTTCTATAAAAGGTTTGCAGAGCCGCTTAGCCCAGAAATATTGAAAACACTTAACACATCGTTTGTCACAGCTGAACTCCCACCTATGAGCGATGCAGTAATCCCCCGAATCGTCAAACAGGGAAAGGATCCCCATGAGTGTGGGCGCTACCGTCTAATTTCTTTGATAAATTGTGATCCAAAATTGTTTCAAAAACTTCTGTCTATGAGGATGAATAATATCATTAAGAAAATCCTAAATCCAGACCAGGTGGGATTTGTGAAAGGCAGAAGTTCATCTGATAATCTCAGACTCCTGCATGTCATCTGGAAGGCTACAGAGTTGGATACGTCAGTAGCAGCCTTCTCCCTAGACGCAGAGAAAGCCTTTGATAGGGTGGGCTGGGACTATCTGCATTATACTATAAATACATTAGGATTAGGGCTTTCAGAATATTACTAAACTTCTGTACAATGACCCCAAATCCAGTCGTCACTAACGGACTACGATCATGTCCATTTTCTGTAGGACGAGGCACGAAACAAGGTGACTGTCTGTCACCTCTCCTATTTATTGTAGCGTTAGAACCAGTAGCCGAAGCCATTTCGGCTGCATCAGTCAATCAAAGGGGTTACTATGGGAGGTAGGGAGAATAAACTACTGCTTTATGCAGACGACGTATTACTATTTAACGTAAGACCACCCAACTCTCCAGATCGCCTTTAACGGACTTAATACATGCATTTTCAGAGATATCGGGCTATAAAGTAAACTGGACCAAATCTGAAGTAATGGACCTGTCAAAACATGACTTCCTCAGCTGGAGGTTTCAACGGTTCCTTAAAACCTTGAGCTACCTGGGAATCACTTTAAATCCTGGTCTAGAGAACATGATTTCTGAAAACATTGACCCACTACTGAACAAAGTTCAACTCCAGTTTAAGTGCTGGGATAAACTACAGATCTCATTATGTGAGAGGATGCAGGTTATAAAGATGGTCTTAGCTCTGAATGACGTCATCAGCATGTTACCACTGTCCATACCTGTCTATACTTTTTAAATCCATAGAGTAGCAACAACTGAGAAGGGAGGATTAAAACTCCCTAACATGTAATTATATCAAGAAGCCTTTATAACCACCCTAATAGGCTCTCTCGTTACTGAAAACTCTAATAGGCTCTCTCTTTACTGAGAACTCCAATAAGCTCTCTCTTCACTGAGAACTCTAATAGGCTCTCTCTTTACTGAGAACTCCAATAAGCTCTCTCTTCACTGAGAACTCTAATAGGCTCTCTCTTTACTGAGAACTCTAATAGGCTCTCTCTTTACTGAGAACTCTAATAAGCTCTCTCTTTACCGAGAACTCTAATAGGCTCTCTCTTTACCCGAGAACTCTAATCGGCTCTCTCTTTACTGAGAACACTAATAGGCTCTCTCTTTACTGATAACTCTAATAGGATCTCTCTTTACTGAGAACTCTAATCGGCTCTCTCTTTACTGATAACTCTAATAGGATCTCTCTTTACTGAGAACTCTAATAGGCTCTCTCTCTTTACCCGAGAACTCTAATCGGCTCTCTCTTTACTGATAACTCTAATAGGCTCTCTCTTTACTGAGAACTCTAATCGGCTCTCTCTTTACTGAGAACTCTAATCGGCTCTCTCTTTACTGATAACTCTAATAGGCTCTGTCTTTTTACTGAGAACTCTAATAGGCTCTCTCTTTACTGATAACTCTAATCGGCTCTCTCTCTTTACCCGAGAACTCTAATCGGCTCTCTCTTTACTGAGAACTCTAATAGGCTCTCTCTTTACTGAGAACACTAATAGGCTCTCTCTTTATCCGAGAACTCTAATCGGCTCTCTCTTTACTGATAACTCTAATAGGCTCTCTCTTTACTGAGAACTCTAATAGGATCTCTCTTTACTGAGAACTCTAATAGGCTCTCTCTTTACTGAGAACTCTAATAGGCTCTCTCTTTACTGAGAACACTAATAGGCTCTCTCTTTACTGATAACTCTAATAGGCTCTCTCTTTACTGAGAACTCTAATAGGCTCTCTCTTTACTGAGAACTCTAATAGGCTCTCTCTTTACTGAGAACTCTAATAGGCTCTCTCTTTACTGAGAACTCTAATAGGCTCTCTCTTTACTGAGAACTCTAATAGGCTCTCTCTCTTTACTGAGAACTCTAATAGGCTCTCTCTTTACTGAGAACTCCAATAAGCTCTCTCTTTACTGAGAACTCTAATAGGCTCTCTCTTTATTGAGAACTCTAATAGGCTCTCTCTTTATCCGAGAACTGTAATTGGCCAATCTGGGTGGACATGGAGGAAGAACTTAATGCCCCATTCGGAGAATCAGATTATTTCAGTCAACAAAAAGAGGCAGAATTCTAAAAATGTCACATACAAACAAAATATATGGAGTCAGATTCAAAAGAGAAATCTTCACTTTTCCTGACAAGCTCTGCTTCAATAAGGAACAAGCCTACATTGAAAATAGGGACGCATGGTTTTCTGGAAAGATTGGTATAGAAAGGGGATAGAGAACATTGGTACAGATACTCTTTTGAAGAACTAAGGTCCAAGTAGAATTTACAGAAAGAACACTGAGATATCTCCAGTTTATAGATTGTAATGTTTAAGGTAGGACAAAAACAACAACACATTCTTAACAAGTGTTAAGATAGAAATCCATAGGAACATATAGCCACCTGATAGGTGGAATTAATGCACGGGCCTAAAGGACATATGGGAAAAAGACCTGGAGGTAACTAATATAACAGATGCTCCTCCCTATGTGAGATGCCCGGTCCAAGATGATAACATTTAAAGTGTAGTAGAGATGCTCCTCCCTATGAGAGATGCCCGGTCCAAGATGATAACATTTAAAGTGGAGTAGAGATGCTCCTCCCTATGAGAGATGCCCGGTCCAAGATGATAACATTTAAAGTGGAGTAGAGATGCTCCTCCCTATGAGAGATGCCCGGTCCAAGATGATAACATTTAAAGTGGAGTAGAGATGCTCCTCCCTATGAGAGATGCCCGGTCCAAGATGATAACATTTAAAGTGGAGTAGAGATGCTCCTCCCTATGAGAGATGCCCGGTCCAAGATGATAACATTTAAAGTGGAGTAGAGATGCTCCTCCCTATGAGAGATGCCCAGTCCAAGATGATAACATTTAAAGTGTTCAATAGGATTCAATGGACTCCGAGGTTGAACAGAATAGGTTTGAATGAATCCAGTCTATGCTGGAGATGTCAGGCACGTACAGGTGACATGATATATGTTCTGTGACTGTCTAAGCTTGGATACCTTTTGGCGGAAGGTAATGGAAAAGATTGGGGATATACCTGGGTACCACAATACCTGCAAATCCTGGTTTTGCCATTACTGAATATCACTAACGATATTGATAGACTGAGAAGCTCATGTTTAAACTGGCTAAAAGTTGCTCTAATCACAGCCAGTCATATTGAGATACTGGAGGGAAGAGGACAGCCAAAAGAGTCATATTGAGACACTGGAGGGAGGAGGACAGCCAAAAGAGTCATATTGAGACACTGGAGGGAGGAGGACAGCCAAAAGAGTCATATTGAGACACTGGAGGGAGGAGGACAGCCAAAAGAGTCATATTGAGACACTGGAGGGAGGAGGACAGCCAAAAGAGTCATATTGAGACACTGGAGGGAAGAGGACAGCCAAAAGAGTCATATTGAGACACTGGAGGGAGGAGGACAGCCAAAAGAGTCATATTGAGATACTGGAGGGAGGAGGACAGCCAAAAGAGTCACATTGAGACACTGGAGGGAAGAGGACAGCCAAAAGAGTCACATTGAGACACTGGAGGGAGGAGGACAGCCAAAAGAGTCATATTGAGACACTGGAGGGAGGAGGACAGCCAAAAGAGTCATATTGAGATACTGGAGGGAGGAGGACAGCCGAAAGTGTCATATTGAGATACTGGAGGGAGGAGGACAGCCAAAAGAGTCACATTGAGACACTGGAGGGAGGAGGACAGCCAAAATAGTCATATTGAGACACTGGAGCTGGGTTTGTCAGCCAAAAGAGTCACTTGAGACACTGGAGGGAGGAGGACAGCTAAATGTCATATTGAGATACTGGAGGAAGCAAAAACTAACAGCCTAAAAGATAAACAAATTGAGAAACTGGAGGGAGGAGGACAGCCAAAAAACATATTGAGATACACAGGGACAGGACAGCCAAAAGAGTCATGTTTCATTGAGACACTGTTTCAGGTCAGCCAAAAGAGTCATGTTTCATTGAAAAGAGTGGTCCCATGGCTGGGTCCCATGTTTCATTGGTCCCAGCTACCCATTGAAAAGAGTGGCTGGGTTTGTCCCGGTTTCGACTGGCACTGTATATTAAATGTCTGCCAAGTTATTGTTTAGTGCTAAATGTAACTCAATTGCATTGTTATATCGTGAAAGGAAGCAAAAACTAACATTACTAAAAAATAAACAAATTAAGAAATAGAGACCGGAATATTACTGAACAAAACTATAAACACAACATGTAAAGTGTTGGTCCCATGTTTCATTGGTCCCATGTTTCGTTGGTCCCATGTTTCATTGGTCCCATGTTTCATTGGTCCCATGTTTCGTTGGTCCCATGTTTCATTGGTCCCATGTTTCATTGGTCCCATGTTTCATTGGTCCCATGTTTCGTTGGTCCCATGTTTCGTTGGTCCCATGTTTCGTTGGTCCCATGTTTCGTTGGTCCCATGTTTCGTTGGTCCCATGTTTCATTGGTCCCATGTTTCATTGGTCCCATGTTTCATTGGTCCCATGTTTCATTGGTCCCATGTTTCATTGGTCCCATGTTTCGTTGGTCCCATGTTTCGTTGGTCCCATGTTTCGTTGGTCCCATGTTTCATTGGTCCCATGTGGTCCCATGTTTCATTGGTCCCCCATGTTTCGTTGGTCCCATTGGTCCCATGTTTCATTGGTCCCATGTTTCATTGGTCCAGACAGCTGATGAAACTGTCATTGTCTCCCAACCATCCGGATTGCTGATGAAACTGTGGGATTCCAACCATCCGGACAGCTGATGAAACTGGTCCAACCATCCAGACAGCTGATGAAACTGTGGGATTGTCTGAGACCAACCATCCGGACAGCTGATGAAACTGTGGGATTGTCTGAGACCAACCATCCGGACAGCTGATGAAACTGTGGGATTGTCTGAGACCAACCATCCAGACAGCTGATGAAACTGTGGGATTGTCTGAGACCAACCATCCGGACAGCTGATGAAACTGTGGGATTGTCTGAGACCAACCATCCGGACAGCTGATGAAACTGTGGGTTTGGACAAGCAAAGCTTTTCTGCACAAACTGTCAGAAACCGTCTCAGGGAAACTGAGTACTCGTCGTCCTCACCAGGGCCTTGACCTGACTGCAGTTCGGTGTCGTAACCGACTTTAGTGGGCAAATGCTCACCTTCGATGGCCACTGGCATGCTGGAGAAGTGTGCTCTTCACAGATGATTCCCTGTTTGTACCGGGCAGACAGCGTATAATGGGTCGTGTGGGCGAGCGTTTTGCTGATGTCAACGTTGTGAACAGAGTGCTCCATGGTGGTGGTGGGGTTATGGTATGGACAGGCATAAGCTACTGACAACACACACACTTTTATCAATGGTAATTTGAAAGCACAGAGACAGCATGGCGAGATCCTGAGGCCCATTGTTGTGCCATTACCTCATGTTTCAGCATGATAATACACGGCCCCATGTCGCAAGGATCTGGACACAATTCCTGGAAGTTGAAAATGTCCCAGTTCTTCCATGGCCTGCATACTCACCAGAAACTCAATGAGTGTAGTTGGGATGCTCTGGATCGACGTGTACGACAGCGTGTTCCAGTTCCTGCCCATATCAAGCAACTTCGAACAGCCATTGAAGAGGAATGGGACAACATTCCACAGGCCGCAATCAACAGCTGGATTAACCCTATGCGAAGGAGATGTGTCACCCTGCATCAGGCAAACGGTGGTCACACCAGATACTGACTGGTTTTCACAAGGTAAATGGTCTGTCTGTAGTGACACCTTTAGCTATTATAACTATTATAACTATTATGTAACATAGCTCTGGTTTCCATGAGGTGGTCACACCAGATACTGACTGGTTTTCACGAGGTAAACGGTGGTCACACCAGATACTGACTGGTTTTCACGAGGTAAACAGTGGTCACACCAGATACTGACTGGTTTCCATGAGGTAAACGGTGGTCACACCAGATACTGACTGGTTTCCATGAGGTAAACGGTGGTCACACCAGATACTGACTGGTTTCCATGAGGTAAACGGTGGTCACACCAGATACTGACTGGTTTTCACGAGGTAAACGGTGGTCACACCAGATACTGACTGGTTTTCACGAGGTAAATGGTCTGTCTGTAGTGACACCTCTAGCTATGAACTATTATGTAACATAGCTCTAATATGGTTGGATACATATTACAATTATATACATATTACATATTACATCTGTATACATACTACTAGTATATACAGTTGAAGTCAGAAGTTACACCTTAGCCAAATACATTTAAACTCAGTTTTCAGTGAGTTTAACTCAGTGATCAGTTAGGATCACCACTTTATTTTAAGAATGTGAAATGTCAGGTCTTCCAGCGTTTCAGGAATCACAGAAATATGTCTCCAAGTGGAAGCAGAAAGTTCTTATTGGTTATAAGAAATGATAGCGAATACATTGTGAAAATAAAGTAAAGATTTACGCCAGAAGAATCAAAATAGAAAAGTTGACCGTTGCTGAGACCCAAACCGTTGCTGAGACCGTTGATGAGACCGTTGCTGAGACCCAGACCGTTGCTGAGACCCAGACCGTTGCTGAGACCCAGACCGTTGCTGAGACCCAGACCGTTGCTGAGACCCAGAACCGTTGCTGAGACCGTTGATGAGACCGTTGCTGAGACCGTTGCTGAGACCCAGACCGTTGCTGAGACCGTTGATGAGACCGTTGCTGAGACCGTTGCTGAGACCCAGACCGTTGCTGAGACCCAGACCGTTGCTGAGACCGTTGCTGAGACCCAAACCGTTGATGAGACCGTTGCTGAGACCCAGACCGTTGCTGAGACCGTTGCTGAGACCCAAACCGTTGCTGAGACCCAGACCGTTGCTGAGACCCAGACCGTTGCTGAGACCCAGACCGTTGATGAGACCGTTGCTGAGACCCAGACCGTTGCTGAGACCGTTGCTGAGACCCAAACCGTTGCTGAGACCCAGACCGTTGCTGAGACCGTTGCTGAGACCCAGACCGTTGCTGAGACCGTTGCTGAGACCGTTGCTGAGACCCAAACCGTTGCTGAGACCGTTGCTGAGACCCAGACCGTTGCTGAGACCGTTGCTGAGACCGTTGCTGAGACCCAGACCGTTGCTGAGACCGTTGCTGAGACCGTTGCTGAGACCCAAACCGTTGCTGAGACCGTTGATGAGACCGTTGATGAGACCGTTGCTGAGACCGTTGCTGAGACCGTTGCTGAGACCGTTGCTGAGACCGTTGATGAGACCGTTGATGAGACCGTTGCTGAGACCCAGACCGTTGCTGAGACCGTTGCTGAGACCGTTGCTGAGACCGTTGCTGAGACCGTTGCTGAGACCCAAACCGTTGCTGAGACCCAGACCGTTGCTGAGACCGTTGATGAGACCGTTGCTGAGACCCAAACCGTTGCTGAGACCGTTGCTGAGACCGTTGCTGAGACCGTTGATGAGACCGTTGCTGAGACCGTTGCTGAGACCCAGACCGTTGCTGAGACCCAGACCGTTGCTGAGACCCAGACCGTTGCTGAGACCGTTGCTGAGACCCAGACCGTTGCTGAGACCCAGACCGTTGCTGAGACCCAGACCGTTGCTGAGACCCAGACCGTTGCTAAGACCCAGACCGTTGCTGAGACCCAGACCGTTGCTGAGACCCAGACCGTTGCTGAGACCCAGACCGTTGCTGAGACCCAGACCGTTGCTAAGACCCAGACCGTTGCTGAGACCCAGACCGTTGCTGAGACCCAGACCGTTGCTGAGACCCAGACCGTTGCTGAGACCCAGACCGTTGCTGAGACCCAGACCGTTGCTGAGACCGTTGCTGAGACCCAGACCGTTGCTGAGACCCAGACCGTTGCTGAGACCGTTGCTGAGACCCAGACCGTTGCTGAGACCCAGACCGTTGCTGAGACCGTTGCTGAGACCCAGACCGTTGCTGAGACCCAGACCGTTGCTGAGACCGTTGCTGAGACCCAAACCGTTGCTGAGACCCAAACCGTTGCTAAGACCCAAACCGTTGCTGAGACCCAGACCGTTGCTGAGACCCAAACCGTTGCTGAGACCCAAACCGTTGCTGAGACCGTTGCTGAGACCCAGACCGTTGCTGAGACCCACCGTTGCTGAGACCCAGACCGTTGCTGAGACCCAGACCGTTGCTGAGACCCAGACCGTTGCTGAGACCGTTGCTGAGACCCAGACCGTTGCTGAGACCCAGACCGTTGCTGAGACCCAGACCGTTGCTGAGACCCAGACCGTTGCTGAGACCCAGACCGTTGCTGAGACCCAGACCGTTGCTGAGACCCAGACCGTTGCTGAGACCCAGACCGTTGCTGAGACCCAAACCGTTGCTGAGACCGTTGCTGAGACCGTTGCTGAGACCCAGACCGTTGCTGAGACCCAGACCGTTGCTGAGACCCAGACCGTTGCTGAGACCGTTGCTGAGACCCAGACCGTTGCTGAGACTCAAACCGTTGCTGAGACCCAGACCGTTGCTGAGACCCAGACCGTTGCTGAGACCCAGACCGTTGCTGAGACCCAGACCGTTGCTGAGACCCAGACCGTTGCTGAGACCGTTGCTGAGACCGTTGCTGAGACCCAGACCGTTGCTGAGACCCAGACCGTTGCTGAGACCCAGACCGTTGCTGAGACCCAGACCGTTGCTGAGACCGTTGCTGAGACCCAGACCGTTGCTGAGACCCAGACCGTTGCTGAGACCCAGACCGTTGCTGAGACCCAGACCGTTGCTGAGACCGTTGCTGAGACCCAGACCGTTGCTGAGACCCAAACCGTTGCTGAGACCGTTGCTGAGACCGTTGCTGAGACCGTTGCTGAGACCCAGACCGTTGCTGAGACCCAGACCGTTGCTGAGACCGTTGCTGAGACCGTTGCTGAGACCGTTGCTGAGACCCAGACCGTTGCTGAGACCCAGACCGTTGCTGAGACCCAGACCGTTGCTGAGACCCAAACCGTTGCTGAGACCCAGACCGTTGCTGAGACCCAGACCGTTGCTGAGACCCAGACCGTTGCTGAGACCCAGACCGTTGCTGAGACCCAGACCGTTGCTGAGACCCAAACCGTTGCTGAAACCGTTGCTGAGACCCAAACCGTTGCTGAGACCCAAACCGTTGCTGAGACCCAGACCGTTGCTGAGACCGTTGCTGAGACCCAGACCGTTGCTGAGACCCAGACCGTTGCTGAAACCGTTGCTGAGACCCAAACCGTTGCTGAGACCCAGACCGTTGCTGAGACCCAGACCGTTGCTGAGACCGTTGCTGAGACCCAAACCGTTGCTGAGACCCAGACCGTTGCTGAGACCGTTGCTGAGACCCAGACCGTTGCTGAGACCGTTGCTGAGACCGTTGCTGAGACCCAGACCGTTGCTGAGACCCAGACCGTTGCTGAGACCCAGACCGTTGCTGAGACCCAGACCGTTGCTGAGACCCAAACCGTTGCTGAGACCCAAACCGTTGCTGAGACCGTTGCTGAGATCCAAACCGTTGCTGAGACCCAAACCGTTGCTGAGACCCAGACCGTTGCTGAGACCGTTGCTGAGACCGTTGCTGAGACCGTTGCTGAGACCCAGACCGTTGCTGAGACCCAGACCGTTGCTGAGACCCAGACCGTTGCTGAGACCGTTGCTGAGACCGTTGCTGAGACCCAAACCGTTGCTGAGACCGTTGCTGAGACCGTTGCTGAGACCCAGACCGTTGCTGAGACCCAGACCGTTGCTGAGACCGTTGCTGAGACCCAGACCGTTGCTGAGACCCAGACCGTTGCTGAGACCCAGACCGTTGCTGTCAGCAGCATTGTGAATTAAAACATGAATTATATTAAATTATGATTTTATTTCTCAACGTTTTAACAGAAAGACGATTTAAACATGCCTAACATCTACAAAAATGTGGTCCTTCAACACCATTTCCCTTCATAGGGAACAACAAAGGGGAAATGGTATGGTGCCATTTGGGATAATCTGGTCAAAAGTAGTGCACTATATAGGGAGTAGGTGGCCATTTGGGATAATCTGGTCAAAAGTTGTGCACTATATAGGGAGTAGGTGGCCATTTGGGATAATCTGGTCAAAAGTAGTGCACTATATAGGGAGTAGGTGGCCATTTGGGATAATCTGGTCAAAAGTAGTGCACTATATAGGGAGTAGGTGGCCATTTGGGATAATCTGGTCAAAAGTTGTGCACTATATAGGGAGTAGGTGGCCATTTGGGATAATCTGGTCAAAAGTAGTGCACTATATAGGGAGTAGGTGGCCATTTGGGATAATCTGGTCAAAAGTAGTGCACTATATAGGGAGTAGGTGGCCATTTGGGATAATCTGGTCAAAAGTAGTGCACTATATAGGGAGTAGGTGGCCATTTGGGATAATCTGGTCAAAAGTAGTGCACTATATAGGGAGTAGGTGGCCATTTGGGATAATCTGGTCAAAAGTAGTGCACTATATAGGAAGTAGGTGGCCATTTGGGATAATCTGGTCAAAAGTAGTGCACTATATAGGGAGTAGGTGGCCATTTGGGATAATCTGGTCAAACGTAGTGCACTATATAGGGAGTAGGTGGCCATTTGGGATAATCTGGTCAAAAGTAGTGCACTATATAGGGAGTAGGTGGCCATTTTGGACTACCGACCCCATTCCATCTCCTCTCTTGGCATGTCGTCTGTAGTTTTACTGCTCTACCTCATCAGGAGGCCACCATTTCGTCATGGAGAGACCATCCCAAATATTGCTGATATGGTTTGTTTTGGAGTTGCTGTGGGGTCCTGGTATGCTGCTGATAAAGGAAGAAAATACTTTTCCACCCCGCATTAAATCACCATTTTCTCAGTGACCGGGGGAGAAACTGTCAAGAAGAGAAAATGGTGTCAACAGCCTGTGGAACGGAGTGATTATCATATTCAACATGGCTGACATTCTCAGCTTTAGCTTATCCTTTAGACCAGGGTTATTCAACCGTTACCCTACGAGGCAGGGGTATTCAACCGTTACCCTACGAGGCAGGGGTATTCAACCGTTACCCTACGAGGCAGGGTTATTCAACCGTTACCCTACGAGGCAGGGGTATTCACCCGTTACCCTACGAGGCAGGGGTATTCACCCGTTACCCTACGAGGCAGGGGTATTCAACCGTTACCCTACGAGGCAGGGATATTCAACCGTTACCCTACGAGGCAGGGGTATTCAACCGTTACCCTACGAGGCAGGGTTATTCAACCGTTACCCTACGAGGCAGGGGTATTCAACCGTTACCCTACGAGGCAGGGGTATTCAACCGTTACCCTACGAGGCAGGGGTATTCAACCGTTACCCTACGAGGCAGGGGTATTCAACCGTTACCCTACGAGGCAGGGGTATTCAACCATTACCCTACGAGATCCGGAGCCTGTTGCTTTTCTGTTGTACCTGATCATTAGTTGCACCCACCTGGTGTCCCAGGTCTAAATCAGTCCCTGATTGGAGGGGAATCACCCACCTGGCGTCCCAGGTCTAAATCAGTCCCTGATTGGAGGGGAATCACCCACCTGGTGTCCCAGGTCTAAATCAGTCCCTGATTGGAGGGGAATCACCCACCTGGTGTCCCAGGTCTAAATCAGACCCTGATTGGAGGGGAATCACCCACCTGGTGTCCCAGGTCTAAATCAGGCCCTGATTAGAGGGGAATCACTCACCTGGTGTCCCAGGTCTAAATCAGTCCCTGATTGGAGGGGAATCACCCACCTGGTGTCCCAGGTCTAAATCAGTCCCTGATTAGAGGGGAATCACCCACCTGGTGTCCCAGGTCTAAATCAGTCCCTGATTAGAGAGGAATCACCCACCTGGTGTCCCAGGTCTAAATCAGGCCCTGATTAGAGGGGAATCACCCACCTGGTGTCCCAGGTCTAAATCTGTCCCCGATTAGAGGGGAATCAGTCCCCGATTAGAGGGGAATCACCCACTGCTTTGGATAAAATAGTCTGTTAAATGGAAAATGATTATTATACTTAGGGTAGGGTGCCATTGGCCATAGGGTTCTGGTTAAAATTAGTGCACTATATAGGGGATAGGGTGCCATTGGCCATAGGGTTCTGGTTAAAAGTAGTGCACTATATTTAACTAGGCAAGTCAGTTAAGAACTCATTCTTATTTATAATGACGGCCTACACCGGCCAAACCCGGACGTCGCTGGGCCAATTGTGCGCCGCCCTATGGGACTCCCAATCACGGCCGGTTGTGATACAGCCTGGAATGGAACCGGGGCCTTAAACCGCTGGGATACAGACTGGAATGGAACCAGGGTCTTAGAACCAGGGCCTTAGACCGCTGGGATACAGCCTGGAATGGAACCAGGCTCTTAGAACCAGGGCCTTAGACCGCTGTGATACAGCCTGGAATGGAACCAGGGTCTTAGAACCAGGGCCTTAGACTGCTGTGATACAGCCTGGAATGGAACCGGGGTCTTAGAGCCAGGGTCTTAGACCGCTGGGATGCAGCCTGGAATGGAACCGGGGCCTTAGAACCAGGGCCTTAGACCGCTGTGATACAGCCTGGAATGGAACCAGGGTCTTAGAACCAGGGCCTTAGACTGCTGTGATACAGACTGGAATGGAACCAGGGCCTTAGACCGCTGGGATACAGACTGGAATGGAACCAGGGCCTTAGACTGCTGTGATACAGCCTGGAATGGAACCAGGGTCTTAGAACCAGGGCCTTAGACTGCTGTGATACAGACTGGAATGGAACCAGGGCCTTAGACCGCTGGGATACAGCCTGGAATGGAACCGGGGCCTTAGACTGCTGGGATAGAGCCTGGAATGGAACCGGGGCCTTAGACCGCTGGGATACAGCCTGGAATGGAACCAGGGCCTTAGAACCAGGGTCTTAGACAGCTGTGATACAGCCTGGAATGGAACCAGGGCTTTAGAACCAGGGCCTTAGACAGCTGTGATACAGACTGGAATGGAACCGGGGCCTTAGAACCAGGGCCTTAGACTGCTGTGATACAGCCTGGAATGGAACCAGGGCTTTAGAACCAGGGTCTTAGACAGCTGTGATACAGCCTGGAATGGAACCGGGGCCTTAGAACCAGGGTCTTAGACAGCTGTGATACAGCCTGGAATGGAACCAGGGCTTTAGAACCAGGGCCTTAGACAGCTGTGATACAGACTGGAATGGAACCAGGGTCTTAGACTGCTGTGATACAGACTGGAATGGAACCAGGGCCTTAGACCACTATGATACAGACTGGAATGGAACCGGGGCCTTAGAACCAGGGCCTTAGAACCAGGGCCTTAGACTGCTGTGATACAGCCTGGAATGGAACCGGGGCCTTAGACCGCTGGGATAGAGCCTGGAATGGAACCAGGGTCTTAGAACCAGGGTCTTAGAACCAGGGCCTTAGACCGCTGGGATACAGACTGGAATGGAACCAGGGCCTTAGAACCAGGGCCTTAGACCGCTGGGATGCAGCCTGGAATGGAACCGGGGCCTTAGAACCAGGGCCTTAGACCGCTGTGATACAGCCTGGAATGGAACCAGGGTCTTAGAACCAGGGCCTTAAACTGCTGTGATACAGCCTGGAATGGAACCAGGGTCTTAGAACCAGGGCCTTAGACTGCTGTGATACAGCCTGGAATGGAACCAGGGTCTTAGAACCGGGGCCTTAGACTGCTGTGATACAGCCTGGAATGGAACCAGGGTCTTAGAACCGGGGCCTTAGACTGCTGTGATACAGCCTGGAATGGAACCAGGGTCTTAGAACCGGGGCCTTAGACTGCTGTGATACAGCCTGGAATGGAACCAGGGCCTTAGAACCAGGTTCTTAGACCGCTGTGATACAGACTGGAATGGAACCGGGGTCTTAGAACCAGGGCCTTAGAACCAGGGTATTAGACTGCTGTGATACAGACTGGAATGGAACCAGGGCCTTAGAACCAGGGTCTTAGACCGCTGGGATGCAGCCTGGAATGGAACCGGGGCCTTAGAACCAGGGCCTTAGACCGCTGTGATACAGCCTGGAATGGAACCAGGGTCTTAGACTGCTGTGATACAGCCTGGAATGGAACCAGGGTCTTAGAACCGGGGTCTTAGACTGCTGTGATACAGCCTGTAAAGGAACCGGGGTCTTAGAACCGGGGCTTTAGACTGCTGTGATACAGCCTGGAATGGAACCAGGGTCTTAGAACCGGGGCCTTAGAACCAGGGCCTTAGATTGCTGTGATACAGCCTGTAAAGGAACCGGGGTCTTAGACCACTGTGATACAGCCTGGAATGGAACCGGGGTCTTAGAACCAGGGCCTTAGACCGCTGGGATGCAGCCTGGAATGGAACCGGGGCCTTAGAACCAGGGCCTTAGACCGCTGTGATACAGCCTGGAATGGAACCAGGGTCTTAGACTGCTGTGATACAGCCTGGAATGGAACCAGGGTCTTAGAACCGGGGTCTTAGACTGCTGTGATACAGCCTGTAAAGGAACCGGGGTCTTAGAACCGGGGCTTTAGACTGCTGTGATACAGCCTGGAATGGAACCAGGGTCTTAGAACCGGGGCCTTAGAACCAGGGCCTTAGATTGCTGTGATACAGCCTGTAAAGGAACCGGGGTCTTAGACCACTGTGATACAGCCTGGAATGGAACCAGGGTCTTAGAACCAGGGCCTTAGACCGCTGGGCCACTCAGGAGCCATGTCAAGGCTGAACACTAAATGTGTAGAATTAGAGCTTCCTGAAGCCTCTCGACTCTCAGAAGTTTAAAAAAAAAAGTATTTTCTTTACCATCATGGTAGTAAGTTGGACGACATTTGAATGTTCTCTGAGGAGGCTCCTGGCAGGAGATAGGCCTCCAGCACTTTCAACCAAAGCGGCACTAGGATCTAGGGTAGATCAGAGCCTTTTCTGAATATCCGATCTCAGTATGGCCTATAATACCAGGCTTTCACCATCCATCAGATCAATAACCTATCAATAGACCCCATGTATGGATGACAGGCATTGTTGCTGTGGCTTGCCAATATCATATTCTCAGTGCCGGTGTAATGTCTTGCCTTGAGATGACATGGCTAGCCATTCATTCACAGGGCATGGTCAACAGATCCCATTAATAAAAGCAGACACATTGTGAAATTGCAGTAACAGTGTATATACTGTATATACTGCACTCTATACCATCTACTGTATCTTGCCTATGCCGTTCTGTACCATCAATCATTCATATATCTTTATGTACATATTCTTTATCCCCTTACACTGTGTATAAGACAGTAGTGTTGGAATTATTAGTTAGATTACTCGTTGGTTATTACTGCATTGTCAGAACTAGAAGCACAAGCATTTCGCTACACTCGCATTAACATCTACTAACCATGTGAATGAGACAAATAAAACTAGATTTGATTTACTAACTAGGGCTAGTTAGCTATAGGAAGGGAGATGGGGAACTCTAAATCTATTTTCCAATTAGATCATATGGACATGAATTAGTGTGCATGTATATTTATTTAATCGATTTGAATCAACTAGCTGGGTAAATGGAGGTGAAGGAGACTTACCAGTAACAGGACTGAGGAGCAGGATGATGTACAGCCCCAGAGACAGCGCCGACATTGGACACAGGACTGCCATGGCTGGTGGGGTCATTTGGGACGGGCGGTTTCTCCAAAAACTCCGTCAACTAATGTTAAACGAATACATTCGCCCGGACTATCAAATCCAACATAATCCAAATAAAATAGGACGGGATGATTGAAATGTTTCCCAGCTTTAATAGTTGATATTGACGAGGAACTAGATAATTACCTAACCGTGATTGTCCAATAGAAGGTCCCCAGGCAGAGCAACAACAAATTGAATCTCATTTCAGCTAGTAAAATAGCTACCGTTGTCTGGATACTTTCTTATCACCTAACTAAGCTACCTTATTCTTATTAAATAAATGCCTAAACGTTGTAGGGTTTGACTCGACATGGCGTCTCCACTGTAAGTTAACTGTGCTACATATTGAGTTGTCATCGCATTCAACGAGAAAAATCAGATTTTAATGCAGCTCCAGTAACCTCACGTTTCGTAGTGGCCGTCTGGACAAGACACATCTTTTGGCTGGGTGGCACTGTCATACTGCTATTCTGACATTTCAATAGGAGATTTAAGCAGGCATATTCTACTAGCAAGCTGATAAAACTCTTATCACAAAATTGATGATCCTCCTTGTTTTCCCCCAAAAAAACATATATATTCCCGATCAAATCCGCTTGATATCCATCCATAATGGACAAGGTGTGTTCTGCCTGTTGTAAATGTAAATGTGTCCATACTGTAAAGCCAGGCTGACTAGGCGGGTGGGCAGGGAAGCCCCTCGCCACGGCACACGGAACAGGGAGGGCCGGCTGGGGGTGGGGTCGGACCGGGAAGACATGTTTCCATTTGGTTTTACAGACAGACGAGCAATGGACAGAGGGGTTCGCCTGATCAGTACAAACACGTTTTGGAGCGTTGCAGATAGAGGTGTATACAGCCATAATATATACAGTTGTAATGTGTATACAGCCATAATATATACAGTTGTAATGTGTATACAGCCATAATATATACAGTTGTAATGTGTATACAGCCATAATATATACAGTTGTAATGTGTATACAGCCATAATATATACAGTTGTAATATGTATACAGCCATAATATATACAGTTGTAATGTGTATACAGCCATAATATATACAGTTGTAATGTAATGTGTATACAGCCATAATATATACAGTTGTAATGTGTATACAGCCATAATATATACAGTTGTAATGTGTATACAGCCATAATATATACAGTTGTAATATGTATACAGCCATAATATATACAGTTGTAATGTGTATACAGTTGTAATGTGTAAACAGCCATAATATATACAGTTGTAATGTGTATACAGCCATAATATATACAGTTGTAATGTGTATACAGCCATAATATATACAGTTATAATGTGTATACAGCCATAATATATACAGTTGTAATGTGTATACAGTTGTAATGTGTAAACAGCCATAATATATACAGTTGTAATGTGTATACAGCCATAATATATACAGTTGTAATGTGTATACAGCCATAATATATACAGTTGTAATGTGTATACAGTTGTAATATATACAGTTGTAATGTGTATACAGTTATAATGTGTATACAGCCATAATATATACAGTTGTAATGTGTATACAGTTATAATGTGTATACAGCCATAATATATACAGTTGTAATGTGTATACAGCCATAATATATACAGTTGTAATATGTATACAGCCATAATATATACAGTTGTAATGTGTATACAGTTGTAATGTGTAAACAGCCATAATATATACAGTTGTAATGTGTATACAGCCATAATATATACAGTTGTAATGTGTATACAGCCATAATATATACAGTTATAATGTGTATACAGCCATAATATATACAGTAATGTATACAGTGTAATGTATACAGTTATATACAGTGTAATGTATACAGCCATAATATATACAGTTGTAATGTGTATACAGCCATAATATATACAGTTGTAATGTGTATTCAGCCAGCCATAATATATACAGTTGTAATGTGTATACAGCCATAATATATACAGTTGTAATGTGTATACAGCCATAATATATACAGTTGTAATGTGTATACAGTAATGTAATGTGTATACAGTTGTAATGTGTATACCCATAATATATACAGTTGTAATGTGTATACAGCCATAATATATACAGTTGTAATGTGTATACAGCCATAATATATACAGTTGTAATGTGTATACAGCCATAATATATACAGTTGTAATGTGTATACAGTTGTAATGTGTATACAGCCATAATATATAATGTGTATACAGTTGTAATGTGTATACAGCCATAATATATACAGTTGTAATGTGTAGCCATAATATATACAGTTGTAATGTGTATACAGCCATAATATATACAGTTGTAATGTGTATACAGCCATAATATATACAGTTGTAATGTGTATACAGTTGTAATGTGTATACAGCCATAATATATACAGTTGTAATGTGTATACAGTTAATATATACAGTTGTAATGTGTATGTCAGCCATAATATATACAGTTGTAATGTGTATACAGCCATAATATATACAGTTGTAATGTGTATACAGCCATAATATATACAGTTGTAATGTGTATACAGTTGTTGTAATGTGTATACAGCCATAATATATACAGTTGTAATGTGTATACAGCCATAATATATATACAGTTGTAATGTGTATACAGCCATAATATATACAGTTGTAATGTGTATACAGCCATAATATATACAGTTGTAATGTGTATACAGCCATAATATATACAGTTGTAATGTGTATACAGTTGTAATGTGTATACAGCCATAATATATACAGCCATAATATATACAGTTGTAATGTGTATACAGCCATAATATATACAGTTGTAATGTGTATACAGCCATAATATATACAGTTGTAATGTGTATACAGCCATAATATATACAGTTGTAATGTGTATACAGCCATAATATAACAGTTGTAATGTGTATACAGCCATAATATATACAGTTGTAATGTGTATACAGCCATAATATATACAGTTGTAATGTGTATACAGCCATAATATATACAGTTGTAATGTGTATACAGCCATAATATATACAGTTGTAATGTGCCATAATATATACAGTTGTAATGTGTATACAGCCATAATATATACAGTTGTAATGTGTATACAGCCATAATATATACAGTTGTAATGTGTATACAGCCATAATATATACAGTTGTAATGTGTATACAGCCATAATATATACAGTTGTAATGTGTATACAGCCATAATATATACAGTAATGTATACAGTTATAATGTGTATACAGCCATAATATATACAGTTGTAATGTGTATACAGTCATAATATATACAGTTGTAATGTGTATACAGTTGTAATGTGTATACAGCCATAATATATACAGTTGTAATGTGTATACAGTTATAATGTGTATACAGCCATAATATATACAGTTGTAATATGTATACAGCCATAATATATACAGTTATAATGTGTATACAGCCATAATATATACAGTTGTAATGTGTATACAGCCATAATATATACAGTTGTAATATGTATACAGCCATAATATATACAGTTATAATGTGTATACAGTTGTAATATATACAGTTGTAATGTGTATACAGCCATAATATATACAGTTGTAATGTGTATACAGCCATAATATATACAGTTGTAATGTGTATACAGCCATAATATATACAGTTGTAATGTGTATACAGTAATGTGTATACAGTAATATATACAGTTGTAATGTGTATACAGCCATAATATATACAGTTGTAATATGTATACAGCCATAATATATACAGTTGTAATGTGTATACAGCCATAATATATACAGTTGTAATGTGTATACAGTTGTAATATATACAGCCATAATATATACAGTTGTAATATATACAGCCATAATATATACAGTTGTAATGTGTATACAGCCATAATATATACAGTTGTAATGTGTATACAGCCATAATATATACAGTTGTAATGTGTATACAGCCATAATATATACAGTTGTAATGTGTATACAGTTGTAATATATACAGCCATAATATATACAGTTGTAATGTGTATACAGCCATAATATATACAGTTGTAATGTGTATACAGTTATATACAGTAATGTGTATACAGCCATAATATATACAGTTGTAATGTGTATACAGCCATAATATATACAGTTGTAATGTGTATACAGCCATAATATATACAGTTGTAATGTGTATACAGCCATATAAGTTGTAATGTGTATACAGTTGTAATGTGTATACAGTTATAATGTGTATACAGCCATAATATATACAGTTGTAATGTGTATACAGCCATAATATATACAGTTGTAATGTGTATTCAGCCATAATATATACAGTTGTAATGTGTATACAGCCATAATATATTGTAATGTGTATACAGTTGTAATGTGTATACAGCCATAATATATACAGTTGTAATGTGTATACAGCCATAATATATACAGTTGTAATGTGTATACAGCCATAATATATACAGTTGTAATGTGTATACAGCCATAATATAATATATACAGTTGTAATGTGTATACAGTAATGTGTATACAGCCATAATATATACAGTTGTAATGTGTATACAGCCATAATATATACAGTTGTAATGTGCCATATATATACAGTTGTAATGTGTATACAGTTATACAGTTGTAATGTGTATACAGCCATAATATATACAGTTGTAATGTGTATACAGCCATAATATATACAGTTGTAATGTGTATACAGCCATAATATATACAGTTGTAATGTGTATACAGTTATAATGTGTATACAGCCATAATATATACAGTTGTAATATGTATACAGCCATAATATATACAGTTGTAATGTGTATACAGTTATAATATATAGAGTTGTAATGTGTATACAGCCATAATATATACAGTTGTAATGTGTATACAGCCATAATATATACAGTTGTAATGTGTATACAGCCATAATATATACAGTTGTAATGTGTATACAGCCATAATATATACAGTTGTAATGTGTATACAGTTGTAATATATACAGTTGTAATATGTATACAGCCATAATATATACAGTTGTAATATGTATACAGCCATAATATATACAGTTGTAATATATACAGCCATAATATATACAGTTGTAATGTGTATACAGCAGCATAATATATACAGTTGTAATGTGTATACAGCCAGTTGTAATGTGTATACAGCCATAATATATACAGTTGTAATGTGTATACAGCCATAATATATACAGTTGTAATGTGTATACAGCCATAATATATACAGTTGTAATGTGTATACAGCCATAATATATACAGTTGTAATGTGTATACAGCCATAATATATACAGTTGTAATGTGTATACAGTTATATACAGCCATAATATATACAGTTGTAATGTGTATACAGCCATAATATATACAGTTGTAATGTGTATTCAGCCATAATATATACAGTTGTAATGTGTATACAGCCATAATATATACAGTTGTAATGTGTATACAGCCATAATATATACAGTTGTAATGTGTATACAGTAATATATACAGTTGTAATGTGTATACAGCCATAATATATACAGTTGTAATGTGTATACAGCCATAATATATACAGTTGTAATGTGTATATATACAGCCATAATGTGTATACAGCCATAATATATACAGTTGTAATGTGTATACAGCCATAATATATACAGTTGTAATGTTGTAATGTGTATACAGTTATATACAGTTGTAATGTGTATACAGCCATAATATATACAGTTGTAATGTGTATACAGTTGTAATGTGTATACAGCCATAATATATACAGTTGTAATGTGTATACAGCCATAATATATACAGTTGTAATGTGTATACAGCCATAATATATACAGTTGTAATGTGTATAGCCAGTTGTAATGTGTATACAGCCATAATATATACAGTTGTAATGTGTATACAGCCATAATATATACAGTTGTAATGTGTATACAGCCATAATATATACAGTTGTAATGTGTATTCAGCCATAATATATACAGTTGTAATGTGTATACAGCCATAATATATACAGTTGTAATGTGTATACAGCCATAATATATACAGTTGTAATGTGTATACAGCCATAATATATACAGTTGTAATGTGTTATAATGTGTATACAGCCATAATATATACAGTTGTAATGTGTATACAGCCATTATATACAGTTGTAATGTGTATACAGCCATAATATATACAGTTGTAATGTGTATACAGCCATAATATATACAGTTGTAATGTGTATACAGCCATAATATATACAGTTGTGTAATGTGTATACAGCCATAATATATACAGTTGTAATGTGTATACAGTAATATATACAGTTGTAATGTGTATACAGCCATAATATATACAGTTGTAATGTGTATACAGCCATAATATATACAGTTGTAATGTGTATATAATATATACAGTTGTAATGTGTATACAGCCATAATATATACAGTTGTAATGTGTATACAGCCATAATATATACAGTTATAATGTGTATACAGCCATAATATATACAGTTGTAATGTGTATACAGCCATAATATATACAGTTGTAATGTGTATACAGCCATAATATATACAGTTGTAATGTGTATACAGCCATAATATATACAGTTGTAATGTGTATACAGCCATAATATATACAGTTGTAATGTGTATACAGCCATAATATATACAGTTGTAATGTGTATACAGCCATAATATATACAGTTGTAATGTGTATACAGCCATAATATATACAGTTGTAATGTGTATACAGTTGTAATGTGTATACAGCCATAATATATACAGTTGTAATGTGTATACAGCCATAATATATACAGTTGTAATGTGTATACAGCCATAATATATACAGTTGTAATGTGTATACAGCCATAATATATACAGTTGTAAGTTGTAATGTGTATACAGCCATAATATATACAGTTGTAATGTGTATACAGCCATAATATATACAGTTGTAATGTGTATACAGCCATAATATATACAGTTGTAATGTGTATACAGCCATAATATATACAGTTGTAATGTGTATACAGCCATAATATATACAGTTGTAATGTGTATACAGCCATAATATATACAGTTGTAATGTAAATGTGTATACAGCCATAATATATACAGTTGTAATGTGTATACAGCCATAATATATACAGTTGTAATGTGTATACAGCCATAATATATACAGTTGTAATGTGTATACAGCCATAATATATACAGTTGTAATGTGTATACAGCCATAATATATACAGTTGTAATGTGTATACAGCCATAATATATACAGTTGTAATGTGTATACAGCCATAATATATACAGTTGTAATGTGTATACAGCCATAATATATACAGTTGTAATATGTATACAGCCATAATATATACAGTTGTAATGTGTATACAGCCATAATATATACAGTTGTAATGTGTATACAGTTGTAATATATACAGCCATAATATATACAGTTGTAATATATACAGCCATAATATATACAGTTGTAATGTGTATACAGCCATAATATATACAGTTGTAATGTGTATACAGCCATAATATATACAGTTGTAATGTGTATACAGCCATAATATATACAGTTGTAATGTGTATACAGCCATAATATATACAGTTGTAATGTGTATACAGCCATAATATATACAGTTGTAATGTGTATACAGCCATAATATATACAGTTGTAATGTGTATACAGCCATAATATATACAGTTGTAATGTGTATACAGCCATAATATATACAGTTGTAATGTGTATACAGCCATAATATATACAGTTGTAATGTGTATACAGTTGTTGTAATGTGTATACAGCCATAATATAATACAGTTGTAATGTGTATACAGCCATAATATATACAGTTGTAATGTGTATACAGCCATAATATATACAGTTGTAATGTGTATACAGCCATAATATATACAGTTGTAATGTGTATACAGCCATAATATATACAGTTATAATGTGTATACAGCCATAATATATACAGTTGTAATGTGTATACAGCCATAATATATACAGTTGTAATGTGTATACAGCCATAATATATACAGTTGTAATGTGTATACAGCCATAATATATACAGTTGTAATGTGTATACAGTTATATACAGTAATGTGTATACAGCCATAATATATACAGTTGTAATGTGTATACAGCCATAATATATACAGTTGTAATGTGTATACAGCCATAATATATACAGTTGTAATGTGTATAGCCATAAGTTGTAATGTGTATACAGCCATAATATATACAGTTGTAATGTGTATACAGCCATAATATATACAGTTGTAATGTGTATACATAATATATACAGTTGTAATGTGTATACAGCCATAATATATACAGTTGTAATGTGTATACAGCCATAATATATACAGTTGTAATGTGTATACAGCCATAATATATACAGTTGTAATGTGTATACAGCCATAATATATACAGTTGTAATGTGTAATGTGTACAGCCATAATATATACAGTTGTAATGTGTATACAGCCATAATATATACAGTTGTAATGTGTATACAGCCATAATATATACAGTTGTAATGTGTATACAGCCATAATATATACAGTTGTAATGTGTATACAGCCATAATATATACAGTTGTAATGTGTATACAGCCATAATATATACAGTTGTAATGTGTATATACAGCCATAATATATACAGTTGTAATGTGTATACAGCCATAATATATACAGTTGTAATATGTATACAGTTGTAATGTGTATACAGCCATAATATATACAGTTGTAATGTGTATACAGCCATAATATATAATGTGTATACAGTTGTAATGTGTATACAGTTGTAATGTGTATACAGCCATAATATATACAGTTGTAATGTGTATACAGTTGTAATGTGTATACAGCCATAATATATACAGTTGTAATATGTATACAGCCATAATATATACAGTTATAATGTGTATACAGTTGTAATATATACAGTTGTAATGTGTATACAGCCATAATGTGTATACAGTTATAATATATACAGTTATAATATATACAGTTGTAATGTGTATACAGTTATAATATATAGAGTTGTAATGTGTATACAGCCATAATATATACAGTTGTAATGTGTATACAGTTGTAATGTGTATACAGCCATAATATATACAGTTGTAATGTGTATACAGTTGTAATGTGTAAACAGCCATAATATATACAGTTGTAATGTGTATACAGTTATAATGTGTATACAGCCATAATATATACAGTTGTAATGTATACAGTTGTATGTGTATACAGCCATAATATATACAGTTGTAATGTGTATACAGCCATAATATATACAGCCATAATATATACAGTTGTAATGTGTATACAGCCATAATATATACAGTTGTAATGTGTATCAGCCATAATATATACAGTTGTAATGTGTATACAGCCATAATATATACAGTTGTAATGTGTATACAGTTGTAATATATACAGCCATAATATATACAGTTGTAATGTGTATACAGCCATAATATATACAGTTATAATGTGTATACAGCCATAATATATACAGTTGTAATGTGTATACAGTTATAATATATACCATAATATATACAGTTGTAATGTGTATACAGCCATAATATATACAGTTGTAATGTGTATACAGCCATAATATATACAGTTGTAATGTGTATACAGCCATAATATATACAGTTGTAATATGTATACAGCCATAATGTATACAGCCATAATATATACAGTTGTAATGTGTATACAGCCATAATATATACAGTTGTAATGTGTATACAGCCATAATATATACAGTTGTAATGTGTATACAGCCATAATATATACAGTTGTAATGTATACAGCCATAATGTGTATACAGCCATAATATATACAGCCATAATATATACAGTTGTAATATGTATACAGCCATAATATATACAGTTGTAATATATACAGCCATAATATATACAGTTGTAATGTGTATACAGCCATAATATATAGATTGCCATAACATGTATACAGTTATAATATATACAGTTGTAATGTGTATACAGCCATAATATATACAGTTGTAATGTGTATACAGTTGTAATATATACAGCCATAATATATACAGTTGTAATGTGTATACAGCCATAATATATACAGTTGTAATGTGTATACAGTTGTAATATATACAGTTGTAATGTGTATACAGTTGTAATGTGTATACAGCCATAATATATACAGTTGTAATGTGTATACAGTTATAATGTGTATACAGCCATAATATATACAGTTGTAATGTGTATACAGCCATAATATATACAGTTGTAATGTGTATACAGTCCATAATATATACAGTTGTAATGTGTATACAGCCATAATATATACAGTTGTAATGTGTATACAGTTATAATATATACAGTGTATACAGCCATAATATATACAGTTGTAATGTGTATACAGCCATAATATATACAGTTGTATAATGTGTATACAGCCATAATATATACAGTTGTAATGTGTATGTACAGCCATAATATATACAGTTGTAATGTGTATACAGCAGTTGTAATGTGTATACAGCCATATAATATATACAGTTGTAATGTGTATATACAGTTGTAATGTGTATACAGCCATAATATATACAGTTGTAATGTGTATACAGCCATAATATATACAGTTGTAATGTGTAATGTGTATACAGCCATAATATATACAGTTGTAATGTGTATACAGCCATAATATATACAGTTGTAATGTGTATACAGTTGTAATGTGTATACAGCCATAATATATAGAGTTGTAATGTGTATACAGCCATAATATATACAGTTGTAATGTGTATACAGTTGTAATGTGTATACAGCCATAATATATACAGTTGTAATGTGTATACAGTTGTAATGTGTATACAGCCATAATATATACAGTTGTAATGTGTATACAGCCATAATATATACAGTTGTAATGTGTATACAGCCATAATATATACAGTTGTAATGTGTATACAGCCATAATATATACAGTTGTAATGTGTATACAGTTATAATATATACAGTTGTAATGTGTATACAGCCATAATATATACAGTTGTAATGTGTATACAGCCATAATATATACAGTTGTAATGTGTATACAGCCATAATATATACAGTTGTAATGTGTATACAGCCATAATATATACAGTTGTAATGTGTATACAGCCATAATATATACAGTTGTAATGTGTATACAGCCATAATATATACAGTTGTAATGTATATACAGTTGTAATGTGTATACAGCCATAATATATACAGTTGTAATGTGTATACAGCCATAATATATACAGTTGTAATGTGTATACAGTTATATAACAGCCATAATATACAGTTGTAATGTGTATACAGCCATAATATATACAGTTGTAATGTGTATACAGCCATAATATATACAGTTGTAATGTGTATACAGCCATAATATATACAGTTGTAATGTGTATACAGTTGTAATGTGTATACAGCATAATATATACAGTTGTAATGTGTATACAGCCATAATATATACAGTTGTAATGTGTATACAGTTGTAATGTGTATACCCATAATATATACAGTTGTAATGTGTATACAGCCATAATATATACAGTTGTAATGTGTATACAGCCATAATATATACAGTTGTAATGTGTATACAGTTGTAATATATACAGTTATAATATATACAGTTGTAATGTGTATACAGCCATAATATATACAGTTGTAATGTGTATACAGTTATAATGTGTATACAGCCATAATATATACAGTTGTAATGTGTATACAGCCATAATATATACAGTTGTAATGTGTATACAGCCATAATATATACAGTTGTAATGTGTATACAGCCATAATATATACAGTTGTAATGTGTATACAGCCATAATATACAGTTGTAATATATATACAGCCAGCCAATATATACAGTTGTAATGTGTATACAGCCATAATATATACAGTTGTAATGTGTATACAGCCATAATATATACAGTTGTAATGTGTATACAGTTGTAATATATACAGTTGTATACAGTTGTAATGTATACAGCCATAATATATACAGTTGTAATGTGTATACAGCCATAATATATATACAGTATATACAGCCATTGTAATATATACAGTAATGTATACAGTTGTAATGTGTATACAGCCATAATATATACAGTAATGTATACAGCAGTTGTAATGTGTATACAGCCATAATATATACAGTTGTAATGTGTATACAGTTGTATACAGTTGTAATGTGTATACAGTTATAATATACAGCCATAATATATACAGTTGTAATGTGTATACAGCCATAATATATACAGTAATGTAATGTGTATACAGCCATAATATATACAGTTGTAATGTGTATACAGCCATAATATATACAGTTGTAATGTGTATACAGCCATAATATATACAGTTGTAATGTGTATACAGCCATAATATATACAGTTGTAATATATACAGCCATAATATATACAGTTGTAATGTGTATACAGCCATAATATATATACAGTTGTAATGTGTATACAGCCATAATATATACAGTTGTAATGTGTATACAGCCATAATATATAAGTGTACAGTATACAGCCATAATATATACAGTTGTAATGTGTATACAGCCATAATATATACAGTTGTAATGTGTATACAGCCATAATATATACAGTTGTAATGTGTATACAGCCCATAATATATACAGTTGTAATGTGTATACAGCCATAATGTGTAATACAGCCATAATATATACAGTTGTACATTATACAGTAATATATACAGTTGTAATGTGTATACAGCCATAATATATACAGTTGTAATGTGTATACAGCCATAATGTTGTAATGTGTATACAGCCATAATATATACAGTTGTAATGTGTATACAGTTGTAATGTGTATACAGCCATAATATGTACAGTTGTAATAATGTGTATATACAGTTGTAATATATACAGTTGTAATGTGTATACAGCCATAATATATACAGTTGTAATGTGTATACAGCCATAATATATACAGTTGTAATGTGTATACAGCCATAATATATACATTGTAATGTAGCCATAATATATACAGTTGTAATGTGTATATACAGCCATAATATATACAGTTATAATGTGTATACAGCCATAATATATACAGTTGTAATGTGTATACAGCCATAATATATACAGTTGTAATGTGTATACAGCCATAATATATACAGTTATAATGTGTATACAGCCATAATATATACAGTTGTAATGTGTATACAGTTAATATATACAGTTGTAATGTGTATACAGCCATAATATATACAGTTATAATGTGTATACAGCCATAATATATACAGTTGTAATGTGTATACAGCCATAATATATACAGTTATAATGTGTATACAGCCATAATATATACAGTTGTAATGTGTATACAGCCATAATATGTAGATTGCCATAACATGTATACAGTTGTAATATATACAGTTGTAATGTGTATACAGCCATAATATATACAGTTGTAATGTGTATACAGCCATAATATGTAGATTGCCATAACATGTATACAGTTGTAATATATACAGTTGTAATGTGTATACAGCCATAATATATACAGTTGTAATGTGTATACAGCCATAATATATACAGTTGTAATGTGTATACAGTTGTAATGTGTATACAGCCATAATATATACAGTTGTAATGTGTATACAGTTGTAATGTGTAAACAGCCATAATATATACAGTTGTAATGTGTATACAGTCATAATATATACAGTTGTAATGTGTATACAGTTGTAATGTGATAGCAGATAGCAGCCTGTCTATATGTTCCATTTATTAAAGTGGCCAATGATTCCAAGTCTGTGTATAGATAGCAGCCTGTCTATATGTTGCATATATTCACAATGGAAATACAAAGAAAGGGGAATTGTTTAATTATCACTTTCCCCATTCAGTGGTCTACGCATGACAAGCAGTTCCCAAGTGGTGGAGTACTGTGTACGCAGGGCCATGGCTATGCGTAAATTTACGCACTCAAGCAAATGTTCATGTTGATAAATGAGTCCCCGGTCTTTCGGCACCGCAAAATCGGGTTGCAGCAGCTGACGAGCAGGGCTCCAGACACTGTGGGCCTGGGTTTGAATGCGTTGCTGACCAATATGGCGCACCCCTCTCAGACTGCCCGAAATTACAGTTAAAGGACAGAACATTTTAAAGTAAATTATATTTTCTTGAGAGGGTTTAGTAACGTCAATCCCTCTATCGTTTTCTGTGAATACCATTGATCGAGGTCGAGGGGGAAGAGAGGATAAACAGGCTACGGTGGAAACGCCTCGTCAGGTCGATCAACAGGCGCCAGTGTGAGAGACGGAAACAGATTGCGCGTTTTATAGTATCTAGAGCCCCATGGCGGCCGGTGGTCAAAACACATTTAATATCAAAGACGCTGGACAATAACTCATACCTTTTGTGGTAGGTGTTCTATACAATTTATGACAGTATGATGAAAACAACGTCTGAAAAAAGGATTCAGTAAACTTGTGTTGTTCTGGAAACGCGTTATTTTGTTTTTGAAGTTAAAACATAACATAGAGTTGAAGTCGGAAGTTTACATACACTTAGGTTGGAGTCATTAAAACTTGTTTTTCAACCACTCCACAAATGTCTTGTTAACAAACTATAGTTTTGGCAAGACAGTTAGGACATCTACTTTGTACATGACACAAAGTCATTTTTCCAACAATTGTTTACAGACAGATTATTTCACTTATAATTCACTGTATCACAAGTGAAATAATCTGTCTGTAAACAATTGTTGGAAAATGACTTGTGTCATGCACAAAGTAGATGTCCTAACCGACTTGCCAAAACTATAGTTTGTTCCCAAAAAACTATAGTTTGTTCCCGGTTTGTTCTGACCCAATACCAGTGGGTCAGAAATGTACATACACTAAGTTGACTGTACCTTTAAACAGCTTGGAAAATTCCAGAAAATTATGTCATGGCTTTAGAAGCTTCTGATGTATTTCAAGGCCGACCTTCAAACTCAGTGCCTCTTTGCCATCATGGGAAAATGTAAAAAAATCAGCCAAAACCTCAGAAAAAAAAGTGTAGACCTCCACAAGTCTGGTTCATCCTTGGGAGCAATTTCCAAACACCTGAAGGTACCACGTTCATCTGTACAAACAATAGTACGCAAGTATAAACACCATGGGACCACGCAGCCGTCATACCGCTCAGGAAGGAGATGCATTCTGCCAGGGTAGATTTACAGGACTACAGTTCAACCCCTATTACAGTTCTATGATTAGTGAGGATCAGGACTACTGTTTAACCCCTATTACAGTTCCATGATTAGTGAGGATCAGGGTAGATTTATAGGACTACTGTTTAACCCCTATTACAGTGCCACGATTAGTGAGGATCAGGGTAGATTTATAGGACTACTGTTTAACCCCTATTACAGTGCCATGATTAGTGAGGATCAGGGTAGATTTACAGGACTACTGTTTAACCCCTATTACAGTGCCATGATTAGTGAGGATCAGGACTACTGTTTAACCCCTATTACAGTTCCATGATTAGTGAGGATCAGGGTAGATTTATAGGGCTACTGTTTAACCCCTATTACAGTTCCATGATTAGTGAGGATCAGGACTACTGTTTAACCCCTATTACAGTTCCATGATTAGTGAGGATCAGGGTAGATTTATAGGACTACTGTTTAACCCCTATTACAGTTCCATGATTAGTGAGGATCAGGGTAGATTTACAGGACTACTGTTTAACCCCTATTACAGTGCCATGATTAGTGAGGATCAGGACTACTGTTTAACCCCTATTACAGTGCCATGATTAGTGAGGATCAGGGTAGATTTATAGGACTACTGTTTAACCCCTATTACAGTTCCATGATTAGTGAGGATCAGGACTACTGTTTAACCCCTATTACAGTGCCATGATTAGTGAGGATCAGGGTAGATTTATAGGACTACTGTTTAACCCCTATTACAGTTCCATGATTAGTGAGGATCAGGACTACTGTTTAACCCCTATTACAGTTCCATGATTAGTGAGGATCAGGGTAGATTTATAGGACTACTGTTTAACCCCTATTACAGTGCCACGATTAGTGAGGATCAGGACTACTGTTTAACCCCTATTACAGTGCCATGATTAGTGAGGATCAGGGTAGATTTATAGGACTACTGTTTAACCCCTATTACAGTGCCATGATTAGTGAGGATCAGGACTCCTGTTTAACCCCTATTACAGTTCCATGATTAGTGAGGATCAGGGTAGATTTATAGGACTACTGTTTAACCCCTATTACAGTTCCATGATTAGTGAGGATCAGGGTAGATTTACAGGACTACTGTTTAACCCCTATTACAGTTCCATGATTAGTGAGGATCAGGGTAGATTTACAGGACTACTGTTTAACCCCTATTACAGTTCCATGATTAGTGAGGATCAGGACTACTGTTTAACCCCTATTACAGTTCCATGATTAATGAGGATCAGGACTACTGTTTAACCGCTATTACAGTTCCATGATTAGTGAGGATCAGGGTAGATTTATAGGACTACTGTTTAACCCCTATTACAGTTCTATGATTAGTGAGGATCAGGACTACTGTTTAACCCCTATTACAGTTCCATGATTAGTGAGGATCAGGACTACTGTTTAACCCCTATTACAGTTCCATGATTAGTGAGGATCAGGGTAGATTTACAGGACTACTGTTTAACCCCTATTACAGTGCCACGATTAGTGAGGATCAGGGTAGATTTATAGGACTACTGTTTAACCCCTATTACAGTGCCACGATTAGTGAGGATCAGGGTAGATTTATAGGACTACTGTTTAACCCCTATTACAGTGCCACGATTAGTGAGGATCAGGGTAGATTTATAGGACTACTGTTTAACCCCTATTACAGTTCCATGATTAATGAGGATCAGGACTACTGTTTAACCCCTATTACAGTTCCATGATTAGTGAGGATCAGGGTAGATTTATAGGACTACTGTTTAACCCCTATTACAGTTCCATGATTAGTGAGGATCAGGGTAGATTTACAGGACTACTGTTTAACCCCTATTACAGTGCCACGATTAGTGAGGATCAGGGTAGATTTATAGGACTACTGTTTAACCCCTATTACAGTGCCACGATTAGTGAGGATCAGGGTAGATTTATAGGACTACTGTTTAACCCCTATTACAGTGCCACGATTAGTGAGGATCAGGGTAGATTTATAGGACTACTGTTTAACCCCTATTACAGTTCCATGATTAATGAGGATCAGGACTACTGTTTAACCCCTATTACAGTTCCATGATTAGTGAGGATCAGGGTAGATTTATAGGACTACTGTTTAACCCCTATTACAGTTCCATGATTAGTGAGGATCAGGACTACTGTTTAACCCCTATTACAGTGCCATGATTAGTGAGGATCAGGACTACTGTTTAACCCCTATTACAGTTCCATGATTAGTGAGGATCAGGGTAGATTTATAGGACTACTGTTTAACCCCTATTACAGTGCCACGATTAGTGAGGATCGGGGTAGATTTATAGGACTACTGTTTAACCCCTATTACAGTTCCATGATTAGTGAGGATCAGGGTAGATTTATAGGACTACTGTTTAACCCCTATTACAGTGCCATGATTAGTGAGGATCAGGACTACTGTTTAACCTCTATTACAGTTCCATGATTAGTGAGGATCAGGACTACTGTTTAACCCTTATTACAGTTCCATGATTAGTGAGGATCAGGGTAGATTTATAGGACTACTGTTTAACCCCTATTACAGTTCCATGATTAGTGAGGATCAGGACTACTGTTTAACCCTTATTACAGTTCCATGATTAGTGAGGATCAGGGTAGATTTATAGGACTACTGTTTAACCCCTATTACAGTTCCATGATTAGTGAGGATCAGGACTACTGTTTAACCCCTATTACAGTTCCATGATTAGTGAGGATCAGGGTAGATTTATAGGACTACTGTTTAACCCCTATTATAGTTCCATGATTAGTGAGGATCAGGGTAGATTTACAGGACTACTGTTTAACCGCTATTACAGTGCCATGATTAGTGAGGATCAGGACTACTGTTTAACCCCTATTACAGTTCCATGATTAGTGAGGATCAGGACTACTGTTTAACCCCTATTATAGTTCCATGATTAGTGAGGATCAGGACTACTGTTTAACCCCTATTACAGTGCCATGATTAGTGAGGATCAGGGTAGATTTATAGGACTACTGTTTAACCCCTATTATAGTTCCATGATTAGTGAGGATCAGGACTACTGTTTAACCCCTATTACAGTTCCATGATTAGTGAGGATCAGGGTAGATTTATAGGACTACTGTTTAACCCCTATTACAGTGCCATGATTAGTGAGGATCAGGACTACTGTTTAACCCTATTACAGTTCCATGATTAGTGAGGATCAGGGTAGATTTACAGGACTACTGTTTAACCCCTATTACAGTTCCATGATTAGTGAGGATCAGGGTAGATTTATAGGACTACTGTTTAACCCCTATTACAGTGCCATGATTAGTGAGGATCAGGGTAGATTTATAGGACTACTGTTTAACCCCTATTACAGTTCCATGATTAGTGAGGATCAGGACTACTGTTTAACCCTATTACAGTGCCATGATTAGTGAGGATCAGGGTAGATTTATAGGACTACTGTTTAACCCCTATTACATTTCCATGATTAGTGAGGATCAGGGTAGATTTATAGGACTACTGTTTAACCCCTATTACAGTTCCATGATTAGTGAGGATCAGGACTACTGTTTAACCCCTATTACAGTTCCATGATTAGTGAGGATCAGGACTACTGTTTAACCCCTATTACAGTTCCATGATTAGTGAGGATCAGGACTACTGTTTAACCCCTATTACAGTTCCATGATTAGTGAGGATCAGGACTACTGTTTAACCCCTATTATAGTTCCATGATTAGTGAGGATCAGGACTACTGTTTAACCCCTATTACAGTGCCATGATTAGTGAGGATCAGGGTAGATTTATAGGACTACTGTTTAACCCTATTATAGTTCCATGATTAGTGAGGATCAGGACTACTGTTTAACCCCTATTACAGTTCCATGATTAGTGAGGATCAGGACTACTGTTTAACCCCTATTACAGTTCCATGATTAGTGAGGATCAGGACTACTGTTTAACCCCTATTATAGTTCCATGATTAGTGAGGATCAGGACTACTGTTTAACCCCTATTACAGTGCCATGATTAGTGAGGATCAGGGTAGATTTATAGGACTACTGTTTAACCCCTATTATAGTTCCATGATTAGTGAGGATCAGGACTACTGTTTAACCCCTATTACAGTTCCATGATTAGTGAGGATCAGGGTAGATTTATAGGACTACTGTTTAACCCCTATTACAGTGCCATGATTAGTGAGGATCAGGACTACTGTTTAACCCCTATTACAGTTCCATGATTAGTGAGGATCAGGGTAGATTTACAGGACTACTGTTTAACCCCTATTACAGTTCCATGATTAGTGAGGATCAGGGTAGATTTATAGGACTACTGTTTAACCCCTATTACAGTGCCATGATTAGTGAGGATCAGGGTAGATTTATAGGACTACTGTTTAACCCCTATTACAGTTCCATGATTAGTGAGGATCAGGACTACTGTTTAACCCCTATTACAGTGCCATGATTAGTGAGGATCAGGGTAGATTTATAGGACTACTGTTTAACCCCTATTACATTTCCATGATTAGTGAGGATCAGGGTAGATTTATAGGACTACTGTTTAACCCCTATTACAGTTCCATGATTAGTGAGGATCAGGACTACTGTTTAACCCCTATTACAGTTCCATGATTAGTGAGGATCAGGACTACTGTTTAACCCCTATTACAGTTCCATGATTAGTGAGGATCAGGACTACTGTTTAACCCCTATTACAGTTCCATGATTAGTGAGGATCAGGACTACTGTTTAACCCCTATTACAGTTCCATGATTAGTGAGGATCAGGACTACTGTTTAACCCCTATTGTAAACTTTTCTCACCTTCCAATTGATTGATTGAACTTCAACATGACAACTTTCAGGATGAATCAAACCACCATTTTTGATTCATCAATATATTTGGTGAATATAAAGGCTCTCCAAACCTGTTTTTTATTTATTTTATTTATCATACATACTTTCCTAATCCTGCCTAAATAATCTACAAAATCAGAGTATTTTTAAGTGTACCAGTTGGTGCTGAAACAGATGCATATACAGTACCTTGCAAAAATAATTCAGACCCTTTCTTATTTCTCCACAAGTGGGATTAAAATGAATTGACTTGTCATTTGTTAACAATCTACACAAAATACTCAAAGTGTCAAAGTGGAAGATGTAAAAACAAGTTAATATAAATAAATAAAAACATAACTAAAATAGTAATTGATTAAGTATTCAGACCCTTTGTTATGTCAAGCCTAAATTAGTTCAGAATGTGGCTTAACAAATCACATAATGACATGGAATAATAGGGGTTGTCGTGATTTTGGAATGACTTCCTCTGTCCCCAATACATATAACATTGGTCCCTCAGTCAACTGTTGAATTTCAAGCACAGATTCAACCTCAAAGACCAGGGAGCTTTACAAGAGCCTCATAAAGAAGGGCAGCGATTGGTAGCTGAGTAACAATAACACATCAGACATTGAACATCTCTTTAAGCATGGCTAAATTAATAATTATGCTGTGGATTACACCCATCTAGTACCGGGTTAGGTCCCCCTGTGCATCCAGAACAACCTGAATTCTTTGGGGCATGCTACAAGGTATCAGGAACGTTTCACAGGAATGTTGGTCCATGCTGACGCGATAGCATCACGCGACAAGGCACTAAAGTCATATAAATAGAAAATGGAAAAGAAATACTTTTTGGTCTAAATGTAAAGCCTAACAGCCTCCGGAACAACCTCTATCCCCAAGCCATAAGACTCCGGAACACCTTCTATCCCCAAGCCATAAGACTCCGGAACAGCTTCTATCCCCAAGCCATAAGACTCCGGAACACCTTCTATCCCCAAGCCATAAGACTCCGGAACACCTTCTATCCCCAAGCCATAAGACTCTGGAACACCTTCTATCCCCAAGCCATAAGACTCCGGAACACCTTCTATCCCCAAGCCATAAGACTCCGGAACAGCTTCTATCCCCAAGCCATAAGACTCTGGAACACCTTCTATCCCCAAGCCATAAGACTCTGGAACACCTTCTATCCCCAAGCCATAAGACTCCGGAACACCTTCTATCCCCAAGCCATAAGACTCCGGAACAGCTTCTATCCCCAAGCCATAAGACTCCGGAACAGCTTCTATCCCCAAGCCATAAGACTCCGGAACAGCTTCTATCCCCAAGCCATAAGACTCCGGAACAGCTTCTATCCCCAAGCCATAAGACTCCGGAACACCTTCTATCCCCAAGCCATAAGACTCCGGAACACCTTCTATCCCCAAGCCATAAGACTCCGGAACAGCTTCTATCCCCAAGCCATAAGACTGCTAAATAGCTGACTAAATAACTCTACTCACCTTCCCCCTATACATATCTACCTCTATTATTGTCTCTATGTACACTCTCACACACTCTAGTCTCCTTACCCCTATACATATCTACCTCCATCACTCCAGTATCCCTGTCCCCTTCCCCCTATACATATCTACCTCCATCACTCCAGTATCCCTGTCCCCCTATACATATCTACCTCCATCACTCCAGTATCCCTGTCTCCTTCCCCCTATACATATCTACCTCCATCACTCCAGTATCCCTGTCTCCTTCCCCCTATACATATCTACCTCCATCACTCCAGTATCCCTGTCTCCTCCCCCTATACATATCTATCTCCATCACTCCAGTATCCCTGTCTCCTTCCCCCTATACATATCTACCTCCATCACTCCAGTATCCCTGTCCCCTTCCCCCTATACATATCTACCTCCATCACTCCAGTATCCCTGTCTCCTTCCCCCAATACATATCTACCTCCATCACTCCAGTATCCCTGTCCCCTTCCCCCTATACATATCTACCTCCAACACTCCAGTATCCCTGTCACCTTCCCCCTATACATATCTACCTCCATCACTCCAGTATCCCTGTCACCTTCCCCCTATACATATCTACCTCCATCACTCCAGTATCCCTGTCCCCTTCCCCCTATACATATCTACCTCCAACACTCCAGTATCCCTGTCACCTTCCCCCTATACATATCTACCTCCATCACTCCAGTATCCCTGTCTCCTTCCCCCTATACATATCTACCTCCATCACTCCAGTATCCCTGTCCCCTTCCCCCTATACATATCTACCTCCATCACTCCAGTATCCCTGTCTCCTTCCCCTATACATATCTACCTCCATCACTCCAGTATCCCTGTCCCCTTCCCCCTATACATATCTACCTCCATCACTCCAGTATCCCTGTCACCTTCCCCCTATACATATCTACCTCCATCACTCCAGTATCCCTGTCTCCTTCCCCCAATACATATCTACCTCCATCACTCCAGTATCCCTGTCCCCTTCCCCCTATACATATCTACCTCCAACACTCCAGTATCCCTGTCACCTTCCCCCTATACATATCTACCTCCATCACTCCAGTATCCCTGTCCCCTTCCCCCTATACATATCTACCTCCATCACTCCAGTATCCCTGTCTCCTTACCCCTATACATATCTACCTCCATCACTCCAGTATCCCTGTCTCCTTCCCCCTGTACATATCTACCTCCATCACTCCAGTATCCCTGTCTCCTTCCCCCTATACATATCTACCTCCATCACTCCAGTATCCCTGTCACCTTCCCCCTATACATATCTACCTCCATCACTCCAGTATCCCTGTCACCTTCCCCCTATACATATCTACCTCCATCACTCCAGTATCCCTGTCTCCTTCCCCCTATACATATCTACCTCCATCACTCCAGTATCCCTGTCTCCTTCCCCCTATACATATCTACCTCCATCACTCCAGTATCCCTGTCCCCTTCCCCCTATACATATCTACCTCCATCACTCCAGTATCCCTGTCACCTTCCCCCTATACATATCTACCTCCATCACTCCAGTATCCCTGTCTCCTTCCCCCTATACATATCTACCTCCATCACTCCAGTATCCCTGTCTCCTTACCCCTATACATATCTACCTCCATCACTCCAGTATCCCTGTCTCCTTCCCCCTATACATATCTACCTCCATCACTCCAGTATCCCTGTCTCCTTCCCCCTATACATATCTACCTCCATCACTCCAGTATCCCTGTCTCCTTCCCCCTATACATATCTACCTCCATCACTCCAGTATCCCTGTCTCCTTCCCCCTATACATATCTACCTCCATCACTCTAGTATCCCTGTCTCCTTCCCCCTATACATATCTACCTCCATCACTCCAGTATCCCTGTCTCCTTCCCCTATACATATCTACCTCCATCACTCCAGTATCCCTGTCTCCTTACCCCTATACATATCTACCTCCATCACTCCAGTATCCCTGTCTCCTTCCCCCTATACATATCTACCTCCATCACTCCAGTATCCCTGTCTCCTTCCCCCTATACATATCTACCTCCATCACTCCAGTATCCCTGTCTCCTTCCCCCTATTCATATCTACCTCCATCACTCCAGTATCCCTGTCTCCTTCCCCCTATACATATCTACCTCCATCACTCCAGTATCCCTGTACATATTCAGTAGTATGCTTCTTACATTGTGCGGTTATTTTTAGGTTTATTTCTGTTGTGTGTTTGTTCTACCTTGTTATCTTTACATTGATATTGATTTACTGTATTGTTGGGTTGGGAACTTTGAAGAAAGGCATTTCACTGTATTTGGACAGGTGACATGAACACTGTAAACCTTGTGTTTGGGGCAGATCCAATACGTCACTGAGTAACTGCCTGCTTCTTTTTCAAGCATAGTGGCGGCTGCATCATGGTATGGGTATGCTTGACATCGGCAAATAATGAGGAGTTTTTCAGGATAAAAAAAATGGAATAAAGCTAAGCACAGGAAAAATTCTAGATGAAAACCTGGTTCAGTCTGCTTTCCACCAGACACTGGGAGATGAATTCACCTTTCAGCAGGACAATAACCTGGTTCAGTCTGCTTTCCACCAGACACTGGGAGATGAATTCACCTTTCAGCAGGACAATAACCTGGTTCAGTCTGCTTTCCACCAGACACTGGGAGATGAATTCACCTTTCAGCAGGACAATAACCTGGTTCAGTCTGCTTTCCACCAGACACTGGGAGATGAATTCACCTTTCAGCAGGACAATAACCTGGTTCAGTCTGCTTTCCACCAGACACTGGGAGATGAATTCACCTTTCAGCAGGACAATAACCTGGTTCAGTCTGCTTTCCACCAGACACTGGGAGATTAATTCACCTTTCAGCAGGACAATAACCTACAACACAAGGCCAAATCTACACTGGAGATGCTTACCAAGAAGACAGTGAATGTTCCTGAGTGGCCGAGTTACAGTTTTGCTTGAAAATCTGTGGCTGTCTAGCCATGATCCCAACACCCTGACAGAGCTTGTAGATATTTGAAAATAATAATGTGCAAATGATGCACAATTAAGGTGTGAAGCTCTTAAAGACTTACCCAGAGAGACTCACAGCTGTAATCACTCTTAGACTTACCCAGAGAGACTCACAGCTGTAATCACCCTTAGACTTACCCAGAGAGACTCACAGCTGTAATCACTCTTAGACTTACCCAGAGAGACTCACAGCTGTAATCACCCTTAGAGACTTTCCCAGAAAGACTCAAAGCTGTAATCACTCTTAGAGACTTACCCAGAGAGACTCACAGCTGTAATCACTCTTAGAGACTTCCCCAGAGAGACTCACACTGTAATCGCTCTTAGAGACTTACCCAGAGAGACTCACAGCTGTAATCACCCTTAGAGACTTTCCCAGAAAGACTCAAAGCTGTAATCACTCTTAGAGACTTACCCAGAGAGACTCACAGCTGTAATCACTCTTAGAGACTTCCCCAGAGAGACTCACACTGTAATCGCTCTTAGAGACTTACCCAGAGAGACTCACAGCTGTAATCACTCTTAGACTTCCCCAGAGAGACTCTCAGCTGGAATCACTCTTAGAGACTCACCCAGAAAGACTCTCAGCTGTAATCACTCTTAAGAGACTTACCCAGAAAGACTCACAGCTGTCATCACTCTTAGAGACTTCCCCAGAGAGACTCGCAGCTGTAATGACTCTTAGAGAATTACCCAGAAAGACTCACAGCTGTAATCACTCTTAGAGACTTACCCAGAATCACAGCTGTAATCACTCTTAGACTTCCCCAGAGAGACTCACAGATGTAATCACTCTTAGAGACTTACCCAGAGAGACTCACAGCTGTAATGACTCTTAGAGACTTACCCAGAAAGACTCACAGCTGTAATCGCTGCCAAAAGTGTTTCTGTCTAACCTGTACCGACTCAGAGCTGAATATTCAAGCAAAACCTATATTTTAGTTATATAATTTCTAATAATCTTTAAAAATATATAGATGTTTTGTCTTTACATGGACAGAATATTTTGTGTACATTGTTGAAAAAAAAGTTCAATTAAATCCATTTGAATCCTTTGTAACATGTGAAGAAATCCAAGGGGTCTGAATACTATTGCCTTGTTTTTACATGATCCCTATATTCTGAACCTGTTCTCTAGAAGGATTCTATATTCTGAACCTGTTCTCTAGAAGGATTCTATATTCTGAACCTGTTCTCTAGAAGGATTCTATATTCTGAACCTGTTCTCTAGAAGGATTCTATATTCTGAACCTGTTCTCTAGAAGGATTCTATATTCTGAACCTGTTCTCTAGAAGGATTCTATATTCTGAACCTGTTCTCTAGAAGGATTCTATATTCTGAACCTGTTCTCTAGAAGGATTCTATATTCTGAACCTGTTCTCTAGAAGGATTCTATATTCTGAACCTGTTCTCTAGAAGGATTCTATATTCTGAACCTGTTCTCTAGAAGGATTCTATATTCTGAACCTGTTCTCTAGAAGGATTCTATATTCTGAACCTGTTCTCTAGAAGGATTCTATATTCTGAACCTGTTCTCTAGAAGGATTCTATATTCTGAACCTGTTCTCTAGAAGGATTCTATATTCTGAACCTGTTCTCTAGAAGGATTCTATATTCTGAACCTGTTCTCTAGAAGGATTCTATATTCTGAACCTGTTCTCTAGAAGGATTCTATATTCTGAACCTGTTCTCTAGAAGGATTCTATATTCTGAACCTGTTCTCTAGAAGGATTCTATATTCTGAACCTGTTCTCTAGAAGGATTCTATATTCTGAACCTGTTCTCTAGAAGGATTCTATATTCTGAACCTGTTCTCTAGAAGGATTCTATATTCTGAACCTGTTCTCTAGAAGGATTCTATATTCTGAACCTGTTCTCTAGAAGGATTCTATATTCTGAACCTGTTCTCTAGAAGGATTCTATATTCTGAACCTGTTCTCTAGAAGGATTCTATATTCTGAACCTGTTCTCTAGAAGGATTCTATATTCTGAACCTGTTCTCTAGAAGGATTCTATATTCTGAACCTGTTCTCTAGAAGGATTCTATATTCTGAACCTGTTCTCTAGAAGGATTCTATATTCTGAACCTGTTCTCTAGATGGATTCTATATTCTGAACCTGTTCTCTAGATGGATTCTATATTCTGAACCTGTTCTCTAGAAGGATTCTATATTCTGAACCTGTTCTCTAGATTTCTATATTCTGAACCTGTTCTCTAGATGGATTCTATATTCTGAACCTGTTCTCTAGATGGATTTCTATATTCTGAACCTGTTCTCTAGAAGGATTCTATATTCTGAACCTGTTCTCTAGATGGATTCTATATTCTGAACCTGTTCTCTAGAAGGATTCTATATTCTGAACCTGTTCTCTAGAAGGATTCTATATTCTGAACCTGTTCTCTAGAAGGATTCTATATTCTGAACCTGTTCTCTAGAAGGATTCTATATTCTGAACCTGTTCTCTAGATGGATTCTATATTCTGAACCTGTTCTCTAGAAGGATTCTATATTCTGAACCTGTTCTCTAGAAGGATTCTATATTCTGAACCTGTTCTCTAGAAGGATTCTATATTCTGAACCTGTTCTCTAGATGGATTCTATATTCTGAACCTGTTCTCTAGAAGGATTCTATATTCTGAACCTGTTCTCTAGAAGGATTCTATATTCTGAACCTGTTCTCTAGATGGATTCTATATTCTGAACCTGTTCTCTAGAAGGATTCTATATTCTGAACCTGTTCTCTAGAAGGATTCTATATTCTGAACCTGTTCTCTAGAAGGATTCTATATTCTGAACCTGTTCTCTAGAAGGATTCTATATTCTGAACCTGTTCTCTAGATGGATTCTATATTCTGAACCTGTTCTCTAGAAGGATTCTATATTCTGAACCTGTTCTCTAGAAGGATTCTATATTCTGAACCTGTTCTCTAGATGGATTCTATATTCTGAACCTGTTCTCTAGATGGATTCTATATTCTGAACCTGTTCTCTAGAAGGATTCTATATTCTGAACCTGTTCTCTAGAAGGATTCTATATTCTGAACCTGTTGTCTAGAAGGATTCTATATTCTGAACCTGTTGTCTAGAAGGATTCTATATTCTGAACCTGTTCTCTAGAAGGATTCTATATTCTGAACCTGTTCTCTAGAAGGATTCTATATTCTGAACCTGTTCTCTAGAAGGATTCTATATTCTGAACCTGTTCTCTAGAAGGATTCTATATTCTGAACCTGTTCTCTAGAAGGATTCTATATTCTGAACCTGTTGTCTAGAAGGATTCTATATTCTGAACCTGTTCTCTAGAAGGATTCTATATTCTGAACCTGTTCTCTAGAAGGATTCTATATTCTGAACCTGTTCTCTAGAAGGTATTTAAAGGGATGGCTGAAGACACATGTACTGAAAACCCCACTGTATCAAAACTCCACAAGAAAATCTGTCGCCCAGCAAGTGGGAGGGTTTTCAGCGGTTTAATTAAATGTATTCAGCGAGCTCAAAAGAAAAGCACGTTACACACCTTCATAAGTTAAGTCTGGATACCGACTACTTTAGTGGGTATGAGAGGCCTCCTAAGTCGGAATCGGGCTTTCATGAATTGGAAAAATCCTCATGAATTGGAAATATTCACTTCCTGAATTGACTACATTGAAAAGTGAATTGACCCCAACTCGGATTCAAACGCATAAAAGGTATATGATAACTACACTGAACAAAAATATAAACACAACATTTAAAGTTGTGCACAAATTAATTTACATCACTGTTAGTGGGCATTTCTTCTTTGCCAAGATAATCCATCCACGTGACAGGTGTGGCATATCAAGAAGATGATTTAACAGCATGAGCATTACACAGGTGCACCTTGTGCTAGGAACAATAAAAGGCCACTCTAAAATGTGCAGTTTTGTCACAACACAATGCCACAGATGTCTCAAGTTTTGAGGGAGCGTGCGATTGGCATGGTGACTGCAGGAATGTCCACCAGAGCTGTTGCCAGATAATTGAATGTTCATTTCTCTACCATAAGCCGCCTCCATTGTCCTTTTAGAGAATATGGCGTTACGTCCAGCCAGCCTCACAACCGCAGACCACGTGTAACCAGGCCAGCCCAGGAGGTCCACATCCAGCTTCTTCACCTGCGAAATCGTCTGAGACCAGCCACCCAGACAGCTGATCAAACGGAGGAGTATTTCTGTCTGTAATAAAGCCCTTTTGTGGGGAAAAACTCATTCTGATTGGCTGGGCCTGGCTCCCCAGTGGGTGGGCCTATGCCCTCCCAGGCCCACCCATGGCTGTGCCCCTGCCCAGTCATGTTAAATCCATAGATTAGGGCCTAATTCATTTATTTCAATTGAGTTAATATGAAGTAGAACTCAGTACAATTGTTGATATTGTTGCATGTTGTGTTTATATCTTTGTTCAGTATACATAGGCTAGGTCCCAAATGGCACCCTATTCCAGATACAGTGCACTACTTTAGACCCAAATGGCACCCTATTCCAGATATAGTGCACTACTGTAGACCCAAATGGCACCCTATTCCAGATATAGTGCACTACTTTAGACCCAAATGGCACCCTATTCCAGATATAGTGCACTACTTTAGACCCAAATGGCACCCTATTCCAGATATAGTGCACTACTTTAGACCCAAATGGCACCCTATTCCAGATATAGTGCACTACTTTAGACCCAAATGGCACCCTATTCCAGATATAGTGCACTACTTTAGACCCAAATGGCACCCTATTCCAGATACAGTGCACTACTTTAGACCCAAATGGCACCCTATTCCAGATATAGTGCACTACTTTTGACCAGAGCCCTGGAAGACAATAGGGTGCCATTTCGGAGGCAAACATACTGTGCTTCATCTTCAACTCTGACTGAGAGACAATCTCATCTCCTCCTCCCTGACACTCCTATCCAATCGGTGTGTCTCTGACTCCAGCACAGAGGGGATTGGTTGCTGCGAGACCAATAGCAGAGAATCAGTCAAGTCTTGGCGAAGAGACAGCAGCCATTGGTTGTTCCTGGAGGAGTGTTGGATAAACTCCACCCTCTCCCGGTGGTCGAGGACGAGTGACAGCTGTAGGTAGTGTACCTGCGAGGTTAGGGAACGGTCAACATTAATATAAAATCATCACCTTGACAAATCATAGTATACATCTGAAATGACACCGTATTCCCTCACCGGCCCGTGATCAATAGTTATGATTTATAATGATCAGACACTGTGATCAATAGTTATGATTTATAATGATCAGACACCGTGATCAATAGTTATGATCTATAATGATCAGACACCGTGATCAATAGTTATGATTTATAATGATCAGACACCGTGATCAATAGTTATGATTTATAATGATCAGACACCGTGATCAATAGTTATGATTTATAATGATCAGACACCGTGATCAATAGTTATGATCTATAATGATCAGACACCGTGATCAATAGTTATGATCTATAATGATCAGACACCGTGATCAATAGTTATGATCTATAATGATCAGACACCGTGATCAATAGTTATGATTTATAATGATCAGACACCGTGATCAATAGTTATGATTTATAATGATCAGACACCGTGATCAATAGTTATGATTTATAATGATCAGACACCATGATCAATAGATATGATCTATACCGATCAGACACCGTGATCAATAGTTATGATCTATAATGATCAGACACCGATCAGACACCATGATCAATCGATATGATCTATACCGATCAGACACCGTGCTCAACAGATATGATCTATACCGATCAGACACCGTGATCAATAGTTATGGTCCTCTGCGTGATTCAGAGTCCAAAGCTACAGAACTGTAATAGTCCCGCGGCCCAGTGACCGTGCACCTCCCCAAAATACACTCTGTGTACACGGCTTCTCTTCTTTTCAACGGTTGGAGAAATCGCTTCAGGGAGGCGCGCTGAGAATTAAAAAGAACATGAAAGCAATGGTTCAATATTGTAGAACACTGCTGTGCAGACACTGCTGTGCAGACACTGCCGTGCAGACACTATTGTGCAGACACTACTGTGCAGACACTGCTGTGCAGACACTGCTGTGCAGACACTGCTGTGCAGACACTGCTGTGAACTCTGATGAGCCCTTAAGGGATTTGGATACGGATTGGGACACAGCCACAGTGCCCACAGTGACCTACCTGGTCCTCTAGCTCCTTCACCTTGGTCCTAAGGAGTCCCAACTCCTCTGTTTCCAGACCAACCAAGCCCCTGGACTCCTACAGAACAGAAAGGAGTTAATGCTCTGTCTAAATTCAGCACATCCCCCCGAGTAATCCTCTGTGCAGATTTCCACTCACATAATTACTGAAGTTATTTGGGATGCAAAGTGATTTATAGATGAGTTATTTGGTGCAGTCCAACTGTACTGTAGTAGAGCCCATTGAGTTGTAACTGCTAGTGACATGACCAGAGTAGTTAGCAGACGGTTGATGACCAACCTGAGCTCTGTCTCTGAGGCTGGTGGAGGACAACTCATCACGTGATGATCCTCTCTCCGTCTTTAACACAAACCACATCAGAATTATCATTCTAAATAGTAAGGTAACTGTTCTGAATTATCCAAGTCTGGGCCTAGAAAACAGGCAAATGTGAGGGCACCTCCTTTCTATTCGGGATCCGAAATCAGGTGAATGGATGATTAACTTAACCTTTAGTTGTGCAGGTAAATGAGGTAGAAAACAAGGAGGATCAGTGTACCTGTGTCAGCATCTCTCTGAGGTGTTTCCTCTCAGTCTTCAGTCTGTCAGTGCGTTGTTCCAGTAGTGTGTTCCTCCTCTGTAGCCGTCTATGGTCCATCTCTAGCTGGGCCACGGCCCTCTGCAGGACAGACAGACGTTCCTGGACCAGGGGGTCCATCTCTAGCTGGGCCACGGCCCTCTGCAGGACAGACAGACAGTCTTTTACACCAGGGTCCATCTCTAGCTGGGCCACGGCCCTCTGCAGGACAGACAGACGTTCCTGGACCAGGGGGTCCATCTCTAGCTGGGCACCGGCCCTCTGCAGGACAGACAGACGTTCCTGGACCAGGGGGTCCATCTCTAGCTGGGCCACGGCCCTCTGCAGGACAGACAGACGTTCCTGGACCAGGGGGTCCATCTCTAGCTGGGCCACGGCCCTCTGCAGGACAGACAGACATTCTTTTACACCAGGGTCCATCGCTAGCTGGGCCACGGCCCTCTGCAGGACAGACAGGCGTTCCTGGACCAGGGGGTCCATCTCTAGCTGGGCCACGGCCCTCTGCAGGACAGACAGACATTCTTTTACACCAGGGTCCATCGCTAGCTGGGCCACGGCCCTCTGCAGGACAGACAGACAGTCTTTTACACCAGGGTCCATCTCTAGCTGGGTCTTTTACATCAGGGTTGTGTACCGAACTGTACAGCACTACTGTCTCCTGTATGGGCAGACGGGTCTGACAGGTACTCACCAGACAGACACTGAATTGCTGCTCACAACTGGAAAACTGTCCCTTAGGGGGTTATAATGTCCCTTGGGGGGGTTACAATATGTCTTGGGGGGTTATAACATGTCTTAAGAGGTTATAACATGTATTGGGGGGTTATAACATTTCTTGAGTGGTTATAATGTCCCTTAGGGGGTTATAACATGTCTTGGGGGGTTATAACATGCCTTGGGGGGTTGTAACATGTCTTGGGGGTTATAACATGCCTTGGGGGGTTATAACATGTCTTGGGGGGTTATAACATGTCTTGGGGGGTTATAACATGTCTTGGGGGGTTATAACATGTCTTGGGGGGTTATAACATGTCTTGAGGGGTTATAATGTCCCTTAGGGGTTATAACATTTCTTGAGGGGTTATAATGTCCCTTAGGGGGTTATAACATGTCTTGGGGGGTTATAACATGTCTTGGGGGGTTATAACATTTCTTGAGGGGTTATAATGTCCCTTAGGGGTTATAACATGTCTTGGGGGTTATAATGTCCCTTAGTGGGTTATAACATGCCTTGGGGGGTTATAACATGTCTTGGGGGGTTATAACATGTCTTGGGGGGTTATAACATGTCTTGGGGGGTTATAACATGTATTGGGGGTTATAACATTTCTTGAGGGGTTATAATGTCCCTTAGGGGTTATAACATGTCTTGAGGGGTTATAATGTCCCTTAGGGGGTTATAACATGCCCTGGGGGGTTATAACATGTCTTGGGGGGTTATAACATGCCTTGGGGGGTTATAACATATCTTGGGGGTTATAACATGTCTTGGGGGGTTATAACATGTCTTGGGGGGTTATAACATGTCTTGGGGGTTATAACATGTCTTGGGGGTTATAACATGTCTTGAGGGGTTATAACATGTCTTGAGGGGTTATAACATGTCTTGGGGGTTATAACATGTCTTGGGGGTTATAACATGTCTTGGGGGGTTATAACATGTCTTGGGGGTTATAACATGTATTGGGGGTTATAACATGTATTGGGGGTTATAATGTCCCTTAGGGGGTTATAACATGCCTTGGGGGTTATAACATGTCTTGGGGATTATAACATGCCTTGGGGGGTTATAACATGTCTTGGGGGTTATAACATGTATTGGGGGTTATAACATGTCTTGGGGGGTTATAACATGCCTTGGGGTGTTATAACATGCCTTGGGGGTTATAACATGTCTTGGGGGGTTATAACATTTCTTGGGGGGTTATAACATTTCTTGGGGGGTTATAACATGTCTTGGGGGTTATAACATGTCTTGGGGGGTTATAATGTCTCTTAGGGGGTTATAACATGTCTCGGGGGTTATAACATGTCTTGAGGGGTTATAACATGTATTGGGGGTTATAACATGTCTTGGGGGGTTATAACATGCCTTGGGGGGTTATAACATGCCTTGGGGGGTTATAATATGTCTTGGGGGGTTATACCATGCCTTGGGGGGTTATAACATTTCTTGGGGGGTTATAACATTTCTTGGGGGTTATAACATGTCTTGGGGGTTATAACATGTCTTGGGGGGTTATAATGTCTCTTAGGGGGTTATAACATGTCTTGGGGGTTATAACATGTCTTGGGGGTTATAACATGTCTTGGGGGTTATAACATGTATTGGGGGTTATAACATGTATTGGGGGTTATAATGTCCCTTAGGGGGTTATAACATGCCTTGGGGGTTATAACATGTCTTGGGGGTTATAACATGCCTTGGGGGTTATAACATGTATTGGGGGTTATAACATGTCTTGGGGGGTTATAACATGCCTTGGGGGGTTATAACATGTATTGGGGGTTATAACATGTCTTGGGGGGTTATAACATGTCTTGGGGGGTTATAACATATCTTGGGGGGTTATAACATGCCTTGGGGGTTATAACATGTATTGGGGGTTATAACATGTCTTGGGGGTTATAACATGCCTTGGGGGGTTATTACATGTATTGGGGGTTATAACATGTCTTGGGGGGTTATAACATGCCTTGGGGGGTTATAACATGTATTTTTTATTTGTTTTATTTATTTTACCTTTATTTAACCAGGCAAGTCAGTTAAGAACACATTCTTATTTTCAATGACGGCCTGGGAACAGTGGGTTAACTGCCTGTTCAGGGGCAGAACGACAGATTTGTACCTTGTCAGCTCGGGGGTTTGAACTCGCAACCTTCCGGTTACTAGTCCAACGCTCTAACCACTAGGCTACGCTGCCGCGGGTTATAACATGTTTTGGGGGGTTATAACATGTCTTGGGGGTTATAACATGTATTGGGGGTTATAACATGCCTTGGGGGGTTATAACATGCCTTGGGGGGTTATAACATTTCTTGGGGGGTTATAACATTTCTTGGGGGATTATAACATGTCTTGGGGGTTATAACATGTCTTGGGGGGTTATAATGTCCCTTAGGGGGTTATAACATGTCTTGGGGGTTATAATGTCCCGTAGGGGTTTATTACAGACCACATCCTTTACCTACAGACACCAGACCACGTCCTTTACCTACAGACACCAGACCACGTCCTTTACCTACAGACACCAGACCACGTCCTTTACCGACAGACACCAGACCACGTCCTTTACCTACAGACACCAGACCACGTCCTTTACCTACAGACACCAGACCACATCCTTTACCTACAGACACCAGACCACATCCTTTACCTACAGACACCAGACCACATCCTTTACCTACAGACACCAGACCACATCCTTTACCTACAGACACCAGACCACATCCTTTACCTACAGACACCAGACCACATCCTTTACCTACAGACACCAGACCACATCCTTTACCTACAGACACCAGACCACATCCTTTACCTACAGACACCAGACCACGTCCTTACCTACAGACACCAGACCACATCCTTTACCTACAGACACCAGACCACATCCTTTACCTACAGACACCAGACCACATCCTTTACCTAAAGACACCAGACCACATCCTTTACCTACAGACACCAGACCACATCCTTTACCTACAGACACCAGACCACGTCCTTTACCTACAGACACCAGACCACATACTTGACCTACAGACACCAGACCACGTCCTTTACCTACAGACACCAGACCACATCCTTTACCTACAGACACCAGACCACATCCTTTACCTACAGACACCAGACCACATCCTTTACCTACAGACACCAGACCACATCCTTTACCTACAGACACCAGACCACATCCTTTACCTACAGACACCAGACCACATCCTTTACCTACAGACACCAGACCACATCCTTTACCTACAGACACCAGACCACGTCCTTTACCTACAGACACCAGACCACATCCTTTACCTACAGACACCAGACCACATCCTTTACCTACAGACACCAGACCACATCCTTTACCTACAGACACCAGACCACATCCTTTACCTACAGACACCAGACCACATCCTTTTACCTACAGACACCAGACCACATCCTTTACCTACAGACACCAGACCACATCCTTTACCTACAGACACCAGACCACATCCTTTACCTACAGACACCAGACCACATCCTTTACCTACAGACACCAGACCACATCCTTTACCTACAGACACCAGACCACATCCTTTACCTAGACACCAGACCACATCCTTTACCTAGACACCAGACCACGTCCTTTACCTACAGACACCAGACCACGTCCTTTACCTACAGACACCAGACCACGTCCTTTACCTACAGACACCAGACCACGTCCTTTACCTACAGACACCAGACCACGTCCTTTACCTACAGACACCAGAACACGTCCTTTACCGACAGACACCAGACCACATCCTTTACCTACAGACACCAGACCACATCCTTTACCTACAGACACCAGACCACATCCTTTACCTACAGACACCAGACCACGTCCTTTACCTACAGACACCAGACCACGTCCTTTACCTACAGACACCAGGCCACGTCCTTTACCTACAGACACCAGACCACGTCCTTTACCTACAGACACCAGACCACGTCCTTTACCTACAGACACCAGACCCCGTCCTTTACCTACAGACACCAGACCACGTCCTTTACCTACAGACACCAGACCACATCCTTTACCTACAGACACCAGACCACGTCCTTTACCTACAGACACCAGACCACGTCCTTTACCTACAGACACCAGACCACATCCTTTACCTACAGACACCAGACCCCATCCTTTACCTACAGACACCAGACCACGTCCTTTACCTACAGACACCAGACCACATCCTTTACCTACAGACACCAGACCACATCCTTTACCTACAGACACCAGACCACGTCCTTTACCTACAGACACCAGGCCACGTCCTTTACCTACAGACACCAGACCACGTCCTTTACCTACAGACACCAGACCACGTCCTTTACCTACAGACACCAGACCACGTCCTTTACCTACAGACACCAGACCACATCCTTTACCTACAGACACCAGACCACATCCTTTACCTACAGACACCAGACCACATCCTTTACCTACAGACACCAGACCACGTCCTTTACCTACAGACACCAGACCACGTCATTTACCTAAAGACACCAGACCACGTCCTTTACCTACAGACACCAGACCACGTCCTTTACCTACAGACACCAGACCCCGTCCTTTACCTACAGACACCAGACCACGTCCTTTACCTACAGACACCAGACCACATCCTTTACCTACAGACACCAGACCACATCCTTTACCTACAGACACCAGACCACATCCTTTACCTACAGACACCAGACCACATCCTTTACCTACAGACACCAGACCACATCCTTTACCTACAGACACCAGACCACATCCTTTACCTACAGACACCAGACCACATCCTTTACCTACAGACACCAGACCACGTCCTTTACCTACAGACACCAGACCACGTCCTTTACCTACAGACACCAGACCACGTCCTTTACCTACAGACACCAGACCACATCCTATACCTACAGACACCAGACCACATCCTTTACCTACAGACACCAGACCACATCCTTTACCTACAGACACCAGACCACATCCTTTACCTACAGACACCAGACCACATCCTTTACCTACAGACACCAGACCACATCCTTTACCTACAGACACCAGACCACATCCTTTACCTACAGACACCAGACCACATCCTTTACCTATAGACACCAGACCACATCCTTTACCTACAGACACCAGACCACATCCTTTACCTACAGACACCAGACCACATCCTTTACCTACAGACACCAGACCACATCCTTTACCTACAGACACCAGACCACATCCTTTACCTACAGACACCAGACCACGTCCTTTACCTACAGACACCAGACCACGTCCTTTACCTACAGACACCAGACCACATCCTTTACCTACAGACACCAGACCACATCCTTTACCTATAGACACCAGACCACGTCCTTTACCTACAGACACCAGACCACGTCCTTTACCTACAGACACCAGACCACGTCCTTACCTACAGACACCAGACCACGTCCTTTACCTACAGACACCAGACCACATCCTTTACCTACAGACACCAGACCACAGACACCAGACCACATCCTTTACCTACAGACACCAGACCACATCCTTTACCTACAGACACCAGACCACATCCTTTACCTACAGACACCAGACCACATCCTTTACCTACAGACACCAGACCACATCCTTTACCTACAGACACCAGACCACATCCTTTACCTAGACACCAGACCACATCCTTTACCTACAGACACCAGACCACATCCTTTACCTACAGACACCAGACCACATCCTTTACCTACAGACACCAGACCACATCCTTTACATACAGACACCAGACCACATCCTTTACCTACAGACACCAGACCACATCCTTTACCTACAGACACCAGACCACACATCCTTTACCTACAGACACCAGACCACATCCTTTACCTACAGACACCAGACCACATCCTTTACCTACAGACACCAGACCACATCCTTTACCTACAGACACCAGACCACATCCTTTACCTACAGACACCAGACCACATCCTTTACCTACAGACACCAGACCACATCCTTTACCTACAGACACCAGACCACATCCTTTACCTACAGACACCAGACCACATCCTTTACCTACAGACACCAGACCACATCCTTTACCTACAGACACCAGACCACATCCTTTACCTACAGACACCAGACCACATCCTTTACCTACAGACACCAGACCACATCCTTTACCTACAGACACCAGACCACATCCTTTACCTACAGACACCAGACCACATCCTTTACCTACAGACACCAGACCACATCCTTTACCTACAGACACCAGACCACATCCTTTACCTACAGACACCAGACCACATCCTTTACCTACAGACACCAGACCACATCCTTTACCTACAGACACCAGACCACATCCTTACCTACAGACACCAGACCACATCCTTTACCTACAGACACCAGACCACATCCTTTACCTACAGACACCAGACCACATCCTTTACAGACACCAGACAGACACCAGACCACATCCTCCTTTACCTACAGACACCAGACCACATCCTTTACCTACAGACACCAGACCACATCCTTTACCTATAGACACCAGACCACATCCTTTACCTACAGACACCAGACCACATCCTTTACCTACAGACACCAGACCACATCCTTTACCTACAGACACCAGACCACATCCTTTACCTACAGACACCAGACCACATCCTTTACCTACAGACACCAGACCACGTCCTTTACAGACACCAGACCACGTCCCTTACCTACAGACACCAGACCACATCCTTTACCTACAGACACCAGACCACATCCTTTACCTACAGACACCAGACCACGTCCTTTACCTACAGACACCAGACCACATCCTTTACCTACAGACACCAGACCACATCCTTTACCTACAGACACCAGACCACATCCTTTACCTATAGACACCAGACCACGTCCTTTACCTACAGACACCAGACCACATCCTTTACCTACAGACACCAGACCACATCCTTTACCTACAGACACCAGACCACATCCTTTACCTACAGACACCAGACCACATCCTTTACCTACAGACACCAGACCACATCCTTTACCTACAGACACCAGACCACATCCTTTACCTACAGACACCAGACCACATCCTTTACCTACAGACACCAGACCACGTCCTTTACCTACAGACACCAGACCACATCCTTTACCTAGACACCAGACCACATCCTTTACCTACAGACACCAGACCACATCCTTTACCTACAGACACCAGACCACATCCTTTACCTATAGACACCAGACCACATCCTTTACCTACAGACACCAGACCACATCCTTTACCTACAGACACCAGACCACATCCTTTACCTACAGACACCAGACCACATCCTTTACCTACAGACACCAGACCACATCCTTTACCTACAGACACCAGACCACATCCTTTACCTACAGACACCAGACCACATCCTTTACCTACAGACACCAGACCACATCCTTTACCTACAGACACCAGACCACATCCTTTACCTACAGACACCAGACCACATCCTTTACCTACAGACACCAGACCACATCCTTTACCTACAGACACCAGACCACATCCTTTACCTACAGACACCAGACCACATCCTTTACCTACAGACACCAGACCACATCCTTTACCTACAGACACCAGACCACATCCTTTACCTACAGACACCAGACCACATCCTTTACCTACAGACACCAGACCACATCCTTTACCTACAGACACCAGACCACATCCTTTACCTACAGACACCAGACCACATCCTTTACCTACAGACACCAGACCACATCCTTTACCTACAGACACCAGACCACATCCTTTACCTACAGACACCAGACCACGTCCCTTACCTACAGACACCAGACCACATCCTTTACCTACAGACACCAGACCACATCCTTTACCTACAGACACCAGACCACATCCTTTACCTACAGACACCAGACCACATCCTTTACCTACAGACACCAGACCACATCCTTTACCTACAGACACCAGACCACATCCTTTACCTACAGACACCAGACCACATCCTTTACCTACAGACACCAGACCACATCCTTTACCTACAGACACCAGACCACATCCTTTACCTACAGACACCAGACCACATCCTTTACCTACAGACACCAGACCACATCCTTTACCTACAGACACCAGACCACATCCTTTACCTACAGACACCAGACCACATCCTTTACCTACAGACACCAGACCACGTCCTTTACCTACAGACACCAGACCACGTCCTTTACCTACAGACACCAGACCACATCCAGACACCAGACCACATCCTTTACAGACACCAGACCACATCCTTTACCTACAGACACCAGACCACATCCTTTACCTACAGACACCAGACCACATCCTTTACCTACAGACACCAGACCACATCCTTTACCTACAGACACCAGACCACATCCTTTACCTACAGACACCAGACCACGTCCTTACCTACAGACACCAGACCACATCCTTTACCTACAGACACCAGACCACATCCTTTACCTACAGACACCAGACCACATCCTTTACCTACAGACACCAGACCACATCCTTTACCTACAGACACCAGACCACATCCTTTACCTACAGACACCAGACCACATCCTTTACCTACAGACACCAGACCACATCCTTTACCTACAGACACCAGACCACGCCCTTTACCTACAGACACCAGACCACATCCTTTACCTACAGACACCAGACCACATCCTTTACCTACAGACACCAGACCACATCCTTTACCTACAGACACCAGACCACATCCTTTACCTACAGACACCAGACCACATCCTTTACAGACACCAGACCACATCCTTTACCTACAGACACCAGACCACATCCTTTACCTACAGACACCAGACCACATCCTTTACCTACAGACACCAGACCACATCCTTTACCTACAGACACCAGACCACATCCTTTACCTACAGACACCAGACCACATCCTTTACCTACAGACACCAGACCACATCCTTTACCTACAGACACCAGACCACATCCTTTACCTACAGACACCAGACCACATCCTTTACCTACAGACACCAGACCACATCCTTTACCTACAGACACCAGACCACATCCTTTACCTACAGACACCAGACCACATCCTTTACCTACAGACACCAGACCACATCCTTTACCTACAGACACCAGACCACATCCTTTACCTACAGACACCAGACCACATCCTTTACCTACAGACACCAGACCACATCCTCCTTACCTACAGACACCAGACCACATCCTTTACCTACAGACACCAGACCACATCCTTTACCTACAGACACCAGACCACATCCTTTACCTACAGACACCAGACCACATCCTTTACCTAGACACCAGACCACATCCTTTACCTACAGACACCAGACCACATCCTTTACCTACAGACACCAGACCACATCCTTTACCTATAGACACCAGACCACATCCTTTACCTACAGACACCAGACCACATCCTTTACCTACAGACACCAGACCACATCCTTTACCTACAGACACCAGACCACATCCTTTACCTACAGACACCAGACCACATCCTTTACCTACAGACACCAGACCACATCCTTTACCTACAGACACCAGACCACATCCTTTACCTACAGACACCAGACCACATCCTTTACCTACAGACACCAGACCACATCCTTTACCTACAGACACCAGACCACATCCTTTACCTACAGACACCAGACCACATCCTTTACCTACAGACACCAGACCACATCCTTTACCTACAGACACCAGACCACATCCTTTACCTACAGACACCAGACCACATCCTTTACCTACAGACACCAGACCACATCCTTTACCTACAGACACCAGACCACATCCTTTACCTAACTGTGTCCAGCTCGAAGGACAAATATTGACAGTGGTTTGCATCCCAAATGGGATGCATCCCAGAGCCCTATGGAACCCTATTCCCTGTATAGTGCACTACTGTTGACCAGCACCCTATGGAACCCTATTCCCTATATAGTGCACTACTTTAGACCAGAGCCCTGTGGAACCCTATTCCCTGTATAGTGCACTACTTTAGACCAGCGCCCTATGGAACCCTATTCCCTATATAGTGCACTACTTTAGACCAGAGCCCTGTGGAACCCTATTCCCTGTATAGTGCACTACTTTAGACCAGCGCCCTATGGAACCCTATTCCCTATATAGTGCACTACTTTAGACCAGCGCCCTATGGAACCCTATTCCCTATATAGTGCACTACTATAGACCAGCGCCCTATGGAACCCTATTCCCTGTATAGTGCACTACTAGTGACCAGGGTCCATAGGGGTCATTTGGGGCGCAGCCATAGAGAGGAGTTGTACTAACCTCAGATCCCGCCCCTCTGCTTTGCTCCTGTTGGTGGGCTCTGTCCCGGTAGCCAATCATGGTAGCCTCAGTCTTCTCCAGGGCAGCTGTGACACGGTCTCTGTCCTTACCGAGTTCCTCTACTCTCTCTCTCAGGGTGTAAAGCTCTGTCTCTCTCTGTCTCAACAGTCTAAGACTCTCCTGGCCCTCCTCTTCTCTCTGTCTCAACAGTCTCTCCCTTTCCTCTGTGTCCAGGAGCTGGGAGGACACGCTCTTCCTCAGAGTATCTACCTCGTCCTGAAGCCAGACCTCTCTTCCTGGACCCTCCCGACTTCTTTCTCCTCTCTTCTGGTCTGTCGCCTCCCTTTGTTCCCCAGGCTCTATCAGTCTCCTCTGTTCATCTGTCTCTTCTTTCTCCAGACTCTGCAGTTTCACTTCCTCTGTGTCTCTCTTCCTCTCCTCCAGTTGACCTTTCTCCTCTCTGTAAGCTTTCTCTCTCACCCTCTCCAGCTCCGTCTCCCTCTCTCTCAGCATGTCCGTGACTAACTCTACACGCCTCAGGCTCTCCTGCTCCCTTAGTTTCAGACTCTCCCTCCTCTCCTCCTCTTCCTGTTTCAACGTCTCCATCTTTCGCTGAAGACTCTCGATCTCGCACTTCTTCTCTTCTCTCACTCCCTCCATCTCTCCCTCCACCACTCTGATTCTCTCTCTGAGCTGTGTAACTGCCTTCTCAGCAGCCAGACATCTGAGCTCTGTCCTCTGTTCCTCCAGGACATCCAGTCTAGCCCTGGTGGTGGTCAGCTCAGCCTCCTTCTCTCCCAACACCTCCTCCATCTCCTTCTGTCTCCTGTCCTTCTCTCTCACTGCCTCCTCCATCTCCTCCTCTCTGTCTCTGAGCTTTCTCTCCACCTCCCTTTTCTCTTGCTCCACAGCCCTGGTCCTCCCTCGCAGCTCCTCCACCTCCCCCCGGGCAGCACGCAGGCTCTCCTCCCTGCTCTTCACCATCTCCTCTTTCCTCTTCTGCAGGAGGCTCCTTAGCCTCTCCCCCTCCCTGTGGCTCTCCTCCAGCAGCTGGTTCAGGGTAGCCATCTCCTGCATGGCTGTCTTCAGCCCCTCTCTCATCTTCTGGTTGTCCCCCTCCTTCTCCTGCACCTCCTTCCTGCTTCTCTCCCTGATCCTGGTCATCTCTGCTCCCTGCTCCTTCAGGGTGGCCAGACGGAGGGCCAGCGCCTCCCTGCTCTCCTTCAACTCCTCCTCCATCCTTCTCAGTGAGGAGCCAGTCCTCTCCTTCTCTCTCCTCTCTCTGTGAGTCTCATCCTTCAGGATTCCAGCCTCTCTCTCCTTCTTCCTGATCTCAGCTAAGAGGTGGTCTCTCTCCTCCTCCAGGGCTTTAACCTGAGCCCCCAGCCTCTCTACGCGACATCCTCTATCCTCCTGCAGGAGGCGTTGTCCTCTCTGCACCTCCTCTAGTCTGGACCTCAGTCTCTCTCCCTCCGTCTGCTCCTCTTTCAGCTGGGCACCCAACCATTCCCTCTCCTCCTTGTTCCTCCTCAAAACATCCTCCTGTCTCTCCCTCTCCTCCTCACTCCTTTTCAGTTCCTCCTTCTGTCTCTGTCTTTCTCCACCGCTCTCTATCGCTGTCACCCTAAAGTCCTCCTCCTCTCTCTCCTTCAGGAGCTGTGAGAGCCTTGCTACTTCTTTTATCCGTTCCTCCACTCTTTCTTTCCATTTCTTCACCTCCTCTTCCAGTCTCCCGTTGTGCTGCTCTGTTTCCTGTGCCCGTTCTCTCTCCCTCTCCTCCTTGGCCAGGTGTAGTGCTTTATCCCTGTCTCTGCTCTGACTCCTCTCGGTCTCGAGTAAACACTCCGTCTCTATCAGAAGGTCTGAGACGTGTTTCTCTGAGAGCTCTGACTGGTGCATTCTGTCTTTCAGATTTCTCAACTCTTCCTCGCTCTGCTGTAGCCTAGCCCCGGCCTTCTCTTCCTCCTCCCTCAGTTTCTCTACCTCCTCTTCTCTTTCCCTCAGCTGAGCCATCTGTCTCTCTATCTTCCCCTCTAGTGTCTGCTGCTCTCTCTTCCCCTCATCCCTCTCTTCTTCTAAGACAATCAACTTCACTCTCAAGACCTCAACCTCTCCTTCTCTCAGCTCCAGCTTTCCTCTCAGTCTCTCCTCTCGCTCCCTTCCCTCCGACTCCTTCCTCCTCTTTCTCAGACTCTCCTCCTGGTATCTTTCTCTCTCCCTCTCTCTGAGCTGTGAGTTCTCTCTCTCCGCGGCAAACATCTTGTTCTCCAATAGTTCAGTTTTCTTCAGTTCTGCCTCCAGATTGTCTCTTTCTTCCTCCAGTGAGATCATTCTAGTTTTCAGTTCTTCTATCTTCTCTAATCTCTTCCTTCCATCTACCTCCTCCTTTTTCAGTTGTTCTGCTATCTTGTCACTCTCTCTTTTCACAGCCTTTAGTTGTTCACTGTTATTCTTCTCTTTTTCAGTGAGCCTCTGACTCAGTCTCTCATATTCTCTCTCCCTCTCCTCTGCTCTCTCCCTCCATCTCTCCCCCTCCTCTGCTCTCTCCCTCCATCTCTCTACCTCTTCTGCTCTCTCCTCTGCTTTCTCCCTCCATCTCTCTCCCTCTTCTGCTTTCTCCCTCCATCTCTCCCCCTCCTCTGCTTTCTCCCTCCATCTCTCCCCCTCCTCTGCTTTCTCCCTCCATCTCTCCCCCTCTTCTGCTTTCTCCCTCCATCTCTCCCCCTCCTCTGCTTTCTCCCTCCATCTCTCTCCCTCTTCTGCTCTCTTTTCTGCTCTCTCCCTCCATCTCTCCCCCTCTTCTGCTCTCTTTTCTGCTCTCTCCCTCCATCTCTCCCCCTCTTCTGCTCTCTCTCTCCATCTCTCTACCTCCTCTGCTTTCTCTCTCCATCTCTCTCCCTCCTCTGCTTTCTCTCTCCATTTCTCTCCCTCATCTGCTTTCTCTCTCCATCTCTCCCCCTCCTCCTTCAGTTTTCTCTCTCTGTGTTGGTGGCTCTTGTGTTCTACCTGTGTCTCTCTCCTCCAACAGACTCTCCTCCCTCCTTCTCCAATCCCTCCATCCTGTTCTTCACCTCCTGTACCTCCACGTCTTTCTGTGTCAGCTCTTCTTTCAATCTCCCCTCTCCCTCTCTTCTGCTTCTCTCTTTTCCGTCTTCATCTCCTTGTCGCGGAGTTTGGTGTTGACCTCTTCTAAAGCCTGAAGGTTTCCCTTTAATATCTCAATGTCCTTCAACTCTTCCTCCAGAGAGATGATCATGGCTTTCAGCTCTGTCATCTCCTCCTCTCTCTTTCTCATCTCTCCTTCCCTTGTTCTCAGAACTTCTGCCACCTTCTCCATCTCTCTTCTTCTGTCTTTCAGTTGTTTACTTCTTTATTCTCTGTTTCTTTAAACCTCTGACTCATTTCCACCATTTCCCTCTCCAGATTGTCTCTTTCTTCCTCCAGTGAGATTATTGTAGTTTTCAGTTCTCTATCTTCTCTAATCTCTCCCTTCCCTCCGACTCCTTCCTCCTCTTTCTCAGACTCTCCTCCTGGTATCTTTCTCTCTCCTCTCTCTGAGCTGTGAGTTCTCTCTCTCCGCGGCAAACATCTTGTTCTCCAATAGTTCAGTTTTCTTCAGTTCTGCCTCCAGATTGTCTCTTTCTTCCTCCAGTGAGATCATTCTAGTTTTCAGTTCCTCTATCTTCTCTAATCTCTTCCTTCCATCTACCTCCTCCTTTTTCAGTTGTTCTGCTATCTTGTCACTCTCTCTTTTCACAGCCTTTAGTTGTTCACTGTTATTCTTCTCTTTTTCAGTGAGCCTCTGACTCAGTCTCTCATATTCTCTCTCCCTCTCCTCTGCTTTCTCCCTCCATCTCTCCCCCTCCTCTGCTTTCTCCCTCCATCTCTCTCCCTCTTCTGCTCTCTTTTCTGCTCTCTCCCTCCATCTCTCCCCCTCCTCTGCTTTCTCCCTCCATCTCTCCCCCTCCTCTGCTCTCTCCCTCCATCTCTCCCCCTCCTCTGATCTCTCCTCTGCTTTCTCCCTCCATCTCGCCCCCTCTTCTGCTTTCTCCCTCCATCTCTCCCCCTCCTCTGCTCTCTCCCTCCATCTCTCCCCCTCTTCTGCTCTCTCCCTCCATCTCTCCCCCTCTTCTGCTCTCTCTCTCCATCTCTCTACCTCCTCTGCTTTCTCTCTCCATCTCTCTACCTCCTCTGCTTTCTCTCTCCATCTCTCTCCCTCATCTGCTTTCTCTCTCCATCTCTCTACCTCCTCTGCTTTCTCTCTCCATCTCTCTCCCTCCTCTGCTTTCTCTCTCCATCTCTCTCCCTCCTCTGCTTTCTCTCTCCATCTCTCTCCCTCCTCTGCTTTCTCTCTCCATCTCTCTCCCTCCTCTGCTTTCTCTCTCCATCTCTCCCCCTCCTCCTTCAGTTTTCTCTCTCTGTGTTGGTGGCTCTTGTGTTCTACGGTTAGTCTCTCCAGCTCTGTGTCTCTCTCCTCCAACAGACACGACATCTCCTCCCTCTCCTTCTCCAATCCCTCCATCCTGTTCTTCACCTCCTGTACCTCCACGTCTTTCTGTGTCAGCTCTTCTTTCAATCTCTCCGCCCTCTCCCTCTCTTCTGCTTCTCTCTTTTCCGTCTTCGTCTTTTCCTCTATCTCCTTGTCGCGGAGTTTGGTGTTGACCTCTTCTAAAGCCTGAAGGTTTCCCTTTAATATCTCAATGTCCTTCAACTCTTCCTCCAGAGAGATGATCATGGCTTTCAGCTCTGTCATCTCCTCCTCTCTCTTTCTCATCTCTCCTTCCCTTGTTCTCAGAACTTCTGCCACCTTCTCCATCTCTCTTCTTCTGTCTTTCAGTTGTTTACTCTCTTTATTCTCTGTTTCTTTAAACCTCTGACTCATTTCCACCATTTCCCTCTCCAGATTGTCTCTTTCTTCCTCCAGTGAGATTATTGTAGTTTTCAGTTCCTCTATCTTCTCTAATCTCTCCCTTCCCTCCGACTCCTTCCTCCTCTTTCTCAGACTCTCCTCCTGGTATCTTTCTCTCTCCCTCTCTCTGAGCTGTGAGTTCTCTCTCTCCGCGGCAAACATCTTGTTCTCCAATAGTTCAGTTTTCTTCAGTTCTGCCTCCAGATTGTCTCTTTCTTCCTCCAGTGAGATCATTCTAGTTTTCAGTTCCTCTATCTTCTCTAATCTCTTCCTTCCATCTACCTCCTCCTTTTTCAGTTGTTCTGCTATCTTGTCACTCTCTCTTTTCACAGCCTTTAGTTGTTCACTGTTATTCTTCTCTTTTTCAGTGAGCCTCTGACTCAGTCTCTCATATTCTCTCTCCCTCTCCTCTGCTTTCTCCTCTGCTTTCTCCCTCCATCTCTCCCCCTCTTCTGCTCTCTTTTCTGCTCTCTCCCTCCATCTCTCCCCCTCCTCTGCTCTCTCCTCTGCTTTCTCTCTCCATCTCTCTCCCTCCTCTGCTTTCTCTCTCCATCTCTCTCCCTCCTCTGCTTTCTCTCTCCATCTCTCTACCTCTTCTGCTCTCTCCTCTGCTTTCTCCCTCCATCTCTCCCCCTCTTCTGCTCTCTCCTCTGCTTTCTCCCTCCATCTCTCCCCCTCTTCTGCTCTCTCCTCTGCTTTCTCCCTCCATCTCTCCCCCTCTTCTGCTCTCTCCTCTGCTTTCTCCCTCCATCTCTCTACCTCTTCTGCTCTCTCCCTCCATCTCTCCCCCTCCTCTGCTCTCTCCTCTGCTTTCTCTCTCGATCTCTCTCCCTCCTCTGCTTTCTCTCTCCATCTCTCTCCCTCCTCTGCTTTCTCTCTCCATCTCTCTACCTCTTCTGCTCTCTTTTCTGCTCTCTCCCTCCATCTCTCCCCCTCCTCTGCTTTCTCCCTCCATCTCTCCCCCTCCTCTGCTCTCTCCTCTGCTTTCTCCCTCCATCTCTCCCCCTCCTCTGCTCTCTCTCTCCATCTCTCTCCCTCCTCTGCTTTCTCTCTCCATCTCTCTCCCACCTCTGCTTTCTCTCTCCATCTCTCTCCCTCCTCTGCTTTCTCTCTCCATCTCTCTCCCTCCTCTGCTTTCTCCCTCCATCTCTCTCCCTCCTCTGCTTTCTCTCTCCATCTCTCCCCCTCCTCCTTCAGTTTTCTCTCTCTGTGTTGGTGGCTCTTGTGTTCTATGGTTAGTCTCTCCAGCTCTGCGTCTCTCTCCTCCAACAGACACGACATCTCCTCCTTCTCCTTCTCCAAACCCTCCATCCTGTTCTTCATCGCCACCACCTCTCCATCTCTGTGCCCCAGCTCCGAGCTCAATGCCATCCTCTCTCTCTGCCATCCTTCCCTCTCTTCTCTCCGTTCCTCCTCTTGTCTTGTCCCTTTCTCTGTTGTCTGATCTACCAGTACCTGCAGCCTTTCCAGGTCAGCCTGCCAGACCTCACTCTCTCTCTGGCTCCTCTCTCTCTCCTCTCGCTCCTCCTGTTTCTCCTTCTCTGTCTGGCTCCTCCCTCTCTCCATCTCTCCCCTCAGACACTGGACCTCCCCTGGAAGATAGAGATATCAAGGACCAATACAACGAAGCCATGATGAGTTGAATAACTGTTGAAAATGAACACATACAAGATGTGATTAAATGGGCTGGTTCTGTCATTTGATGGGGTCTGGAGAACCCAACTCACAGAGAGGTAAATCTGTGGCACTTTTGTCATATTTTCATGGTAGGCTACAGTAGGCTTAGATTCTGGAAGTAGGCTCCAAGAATATTATGTCTTCCTGCCAAATGGAAATTGGTATTCATCTTTAAGGCAACAAGTGTCACTGCTCACCCTGCATCACATCCTTGGTCTGGAGCAGAGTGGTGACCTGGATCTGCAGCTGCCTACTCTCTACCTCCAGCCCTGAGACCTGCTGCTGGGCCTGGGTTAACTGGTGCTGCTGTGAGACCGTCAGGATCCTGGAGAGACAAATACAACTCATACATACAGGGAGAGACCACAACAATACTACTAGACTACGATGCTAATACCACTACGATGCTAATACCACAGCAATACTACTAGACTACGATGCTAATACCACTACGATGCTAATACCACAACAATACTACTAGACTACGATGCTAATACCACTACGATGCTAATACCACTACTACCACAACAATACTACTAGACTACGATGCTAATACCACTACGATGCTAATACCACTACGATGCTAATACCACTACGATGCTAATACCACTACTACCACAACAATACTACTAGACTACGATGCTAATACCACTACGATGCTAATACCACTACTACCACAACAATACTACTAGACTACGATGCTAATACCACTACGATGCTAATACCACTACTACCACAACAATACGACTACGATGCTAATACCACTACGATGCTAATACCACTACTACCACAACAATACTACTACGATGCTAATACCACTACGATGCTAATACCACTACTACCACAGCAATACTACTAGACTACGATGCTAATACCACTACGATGCTACTACCACTACTACCACAACAATACTACTAGACTACGATGCTAATACCACTACGATGCTAATACCACTACTACCACAACAATACTACTAGACTACGATGCTAATACCACTACGATGCTAATACCACAGCAATACTACTAGAATACGATGCTAATACCACTACGATGCTAATACCACTAATACCACAACAATACTACTAGACTACGATGCTAATACCACTACGATGCTAATACCACTACTACCACAACAATACTACTACGATGCTAATACCACTACGATGCTAATACCACAGCAATACTACTAGACTACGATGCTAATACCACTACGATGCTAATACCACTACGATGCTAATACCACTACTACCATAACAATACTACTACGATGCTAATACCACTACTACCACAACAATACTACTAGACTACGATGCTAATACCACTACGATGCTAATACCACTACTACCACAACAATACTACTACGATGCTAATACCACTACGATGCTAATACCACTACTACCACAACAATACTACTAGACTACGATGCTAATACCACTATGATGCTAATACCACTACTACCACAACAATACTACTAGACTACGATGCTAATACCACTACGATGCTAATACCACTACTACCACAACAATACTACTAGACTACGATGCTAATACCACTACGATGCTAATACCACTACTACCACAACAATACTACTAGACTACGATGCTAATACCACTACGATGCTAATACCACTACTACCACAACAATACTACTAGACTACGATGCTAATACCACTACGATGCTACTACCACTACTACCACAACAATACTACTAGACTACGATGCTAATACCACTACGATGCTAATACCACTACTACCACAACAATACTACTAGACTACGATGCTAATACCACTACGATGCTAATACCACTACTACCACAACAATACGACTACGATGCTAATACCACTACTACCACAACAATACTACTACGATGCTAATACCACTACGATGCTAATACCACTACTACCACAACAATACGACTACGATGCTAATACCACTACTACCACAACAATACTACTAGACTACGATGCTAATACCACTACGATGCTAATACCACTACTACCACAACAATACTACTAGACTACGATGCTAATACCACTACGATGCTAATACCACTACTACCACAACAATACGACTACGATGCTAATACCACTACGATGCTAATACCACTACTACCACAACAATACTACTACGACTACGATGCTAATACCACTACGATGCTAATACCACTACTACCACAACAATACTACTAGACTACGATGCTAATACCACTACGATGCTATTACCACTACGATGCTAATACCACAGCAATACTACTAGACTACGATGCTAATACCACTATGATGCTAATACCACAGCAATACTACTAGACTACGATGCTAATACCACTACGATGCTAATACCACAGCAATACTACTAGACTACGATGCTAATACCACTACGATGCTAATACCACTACTACCACAACAATACTACTACGACTACGATGCTAATACCACTACGATGCTAATACCACTACTACCACAACAATACGACTACGATGCTAATACCACTACGATGCTAATACCACTACTACCACAACAATACGACTACGATGCTACTACCACTACTACCACAACAATACTACTAGACTACGATGCTAATACCACTACGATGCTACTACCACTACGATGCTAATACCACAGCAATACTACTAGACTACGATGCTAATACCACTATGATGCTACTACCACAACAATACTACGACGACTACGATGCTAATACCACTACGATGCTACTACCACAACAATACTACTACGACTACGATGCTAATACCACTACGATGCTAATACCACAGCAATACTACTACGACTACGATGCTAATACCACTACGATGCTAATACCACTACGATGCTAATACCACTACGATGATAATACCACTACGATGCTAATACCACAGCAATACTACTACGACTACGATGCTAATACCACTACGATGCTAATACCACAACAATACTACTAGACTACGATGCTAATACCACTACGATACTACTACCACTACGATGCTAATACCACAGCAATACTACTAGACTACGATGCTAATACCACTATGATGCTACTACCACAACAATACTACTACGACTACGATGCTAATACCACTACGATGCTACTACCACAACAATACTACTACGACTACGATGCTAATACCACTACGATGCTAATACCACAGCAATACTACTACGACTACGATGCTAATACCACTACGATGCTAATACCACTACGATGCTAATACCACTACGATGCTAATACCACTACGATGCTAATACCACTACTACCACAACAATACTACTAGACTACGATGCTAATACCACTACGATGCTACTACCACTACGATGCTAATACCACAGCAATACTACTAGACTACGATGCTAATACCACTATGATGCTACTACCACAACAATACTACGGCGACTACGATGCTAATACCACTACGATGCTACTACCACAACAATACTACTACGACTACGATGCTAATACCACTACGATGCTAATACCACAGCAATACTACTACGACTACGATGCTAATACCACTACGATGCTAATACCACTACGATGCTAATACCACTACGATGCTAATACCACTACGATGCTAATACCACTACGATGCTAATACCACAGCAATACTACTACGACTACGATGCTAATACCACTACGATGCTAATACCACTACGATGCTAATACCACAACAATACTACTAGACTACGATGCTAATACCACTACGATGCTACTACCACTACGATGCTAATACCACAGCAATACTACTAGACTACGATGCTAATACCACTATGATGCTACTACCACAACAATACTACTACGACTACGATGCTAATACCACTACGATGCTACTACCACAAAAATACTACTACGACTACGATGCTAATACCACTACGATGCTAATACCACAGCAATACTACTACGACTACGATGCTAATACCACTACGATGCTAATACCACTACGATGCTAATACCACAGCAATACAACTACGACTACGATGCTAATACCACTACGATGCTAATACCACTACGATGCTAATACCACTACGATGCTAATACCACAACAATACTACTAGACTACGATGCTAATACCACTACGATGCTACTACCACAGCAATACTACTACGACTACGATGCTAATACCACTACGATGCTACTACCACAGCAATACTACTACGACTACGATGCTAATACCACTATGATGCTAATACCACTACTACCACAACAATACTACTACGATGCTACTACCACAGCAATACTACTACGACTACGATGCTCATACCACTACGATGCTAATACCACAACAATACTACTAGACTACGATGCTAATACCACAACAATACTACTAGACTACGATGCTAATACCACTACTACCACAACAATACTACTAGACTACGATGCTAATACCACTACGATGCTACTACCACAACAATACTACTACGACTACGATGCTAATACCACTACGATGCTAATACCACAGCAATACTACTACGACTACGATGCTAATACCACTACGATGCTAATACCACTACGATGCTAATACCACAGCAATACTACTACGACTACGATGCTAATACCACTACGATGCTAATACCACTACGATGCTAATACCACTACGATGCTAATACCACTACGATGCTAATACCACTACGATGCTAATACCACAGCAATACTACTAGACTACGATGCTAATACCACTACGATGCTACTACCACAGCAATACTACTAGACTACGATGCTAATACCACTACGATGCTACTACCACAGCAATACTACTAGACTACGATGCTAATTCCACTACGATGCTACTACCACAGCAATACTACTAGACTACGATGCTAATACCACTACGATGCTAAATACCACTACTACCACAACAATACTACTACCACAGCAATACTACTACGACTACGATGCTAATACCACAGCAATACTACTACGACTACGATGCTAATACCACTACGATGCTAATACCACAACAATACTACTACGACTACGATGCTAATACTACTACGATGCTACTACTACCACAACAATACTACTACGATGCTACTACTACTACTACCACAGCAATACTACTACGACTACGATGCTAACACTACTACTACGACTACCACTACTACCACAACCATACTACTACCACTACGATGCTACTACTACTACTACCACAGCAATACTACTACGACTACGATGCTAATACCACTACGATGCTAATACCACTACTACCACAACAATACTACTACGATGCTACTACCACAACAATACTACTACGATGCTACTACCACAGCAATACTACTACGACTACGATGCTAATACCACTACTACCACAACAATACTGCTACGATGCTACTACCACAACAATACTACTACGACTACGATGCTAATACCACTACTACCACAACAATACTACTACGATGCTACTACCACAACAATACTACTACGATGCTACTACCACAACAATACTACTACGACTACGATGCTAATACCACTACGATGCTAATACCACTACGATGCTAATACCACTACTACCACAACAATACTACTACGATGCTACTACCACAACAATACTACTACGACTACGATGCTACTACCACTACTACCACAACAATACTACTACGACTACTACCACAACAATACTACTACGATGCAACTACCAGTACTACCACAACAATACTACTACGACTATGATGCTAATACCACTACGATGCTACTACCACTACTACCACAACAATACTACTACGACTACGATGCTAATACCACTACTACCACAACAATACTACTACGACTACGATGCTAATACCACTACGATGCTACTACCACTACTACCACAACAATACTACTACCACTACGATGCTACTACCACAACACTACTACTACGACTACACTACTACTACCACTACGATGCTACTACCACTACTACCACAACAATACTACTACCACTACGATGCTACTACTACTACTACCACAACAATACTACTACCACTACGATGCTACTAGCACTACGATGCTACTACCACTACGATGCTACTACCACTGCGATGCTACTACCACTACTACCACAACAATACTACTACCACTACGATGCTACTACCACAACAATACTACTACCACTACGATGCTACTACCACTACTACCACAACAATACTACTACCACTACGATGCTACTAGCACTACTACCACAACAATACTACTACCACTACGATGCTACTAGCACTACTACCACAACAATACTACTACCACTACGATGCTACTAGCACTACTACCACAAGGATACTACTACCACTACGATGCTACTACCACTACTACCACAACAATACTACTACCACTACGATGCTACTAGCACTACTACCACAACAATACTACTACCACTACGATCACAACAATACTACTACCACTACGATGCTACTAGCACTACTACCACAACAATACTACTACCACTACGATGCTACTAGCGGTACTACCACAACAATACTACTACCACTACGATGCTACTAGCACTACTACCACAACAATACTACTACCACTACGATGCTACTACCACTACTACCACAACAATACTACTACCACTACGATGCTACTAGCACTACGATGCTACTAGCACTACGATGCTACTAGCACTACGATGCTACTACCACTACTACCACAACAATACTACTACCACTACGATGCTACTAGCACTACTACCACAACAATACTACTACCACTACGATGCTACTAGCACTACGATGCTACTAGCACTACTACCTAGTGAGGACAAACTGTCACGCCTTTTACATAGACTGACTACAGGGGGAGGACAAACTGTCACGCCTTTTACATAGACTGACTACAGGGTGAGGACAAACTGTCACGCCTTTTACATAGACTGACTACAGGGGGAGGACAAACTGTCAAGCCTTTTACATAGACTGACTACAGGGTGAGGACAAACTGTCAAGCCTTTTACATAGACTGACTACAGGGTGAGGACAAACTGTCAAACCTTTTACATAGACTGACTACAGGAGGAGGACAAACTGTCAAGCCTTTTACATAGACTGATTATACAGGGGGAGGACAAACTGTCAAGCCTTTACATAGACTGACTACAGGGGGAGGACAAACTGTCAAGCCTTTACATAGACTGACTACAGGGGGAGGACAAACTGTCAAGCCTTTTACATAGACTGATTATACAGGGGGAGGACAAACTGTCAAGCCTTTTACAGAGACTGATTATACAGGGTGAGGACAAACTGTCAAGCCTTTACATAGACTGATTATACAGGGTGAGGACAAACTGTCAAACCTTTACATAGACTGACTACAGGGGGAGGACAAACTGTCAAGCCTTTTACATAGACTGATTATACAGGGGGAGGACAAACTGTCAAGCCTTTACATAGACTGACTACAGGGTGAGGACAAACTGTCAAGCCTTTTACATAGACTGACTACAGGGGGAGGACAAACTGTCAAGCCTTTTACATAGACTGACTACAGGGGGAGGACAAACTGTCAAGCCTTTACATAGACTGATTATACAGGGTGAGGACAAACTGTCAAGCCTTTACATAGACTGACTACAGGGGGAGGACAAACTGTCAAGCCTTTTACATAGACTGACTACAGGGGGAGGACAAACTGTCAAGCCTTTACATAGACTGATTATACAGGGTGAGGACAAACTGTCAAGCCTTTACATAGACTGACTACAGGGGGAGGACAAACTGTCAAGCCTTTTACATAGACTGACTACAGGGGGAGGACAAACTGTCAAGCCTTTTACATAGACTGACTACAGGGTGAGGACAAACTGTCAAGCCTTTTACATAGACTGATTATACAGGGTGAGGACAAACTGTCAAGCCTTTACATAGACTGACTACAGGGTGAGGACAAACTGTCAAGCCTTTTACATAGACTGATTATACAGGGTGAGGACAAACTGTCAAGCCTTTTACATAGACTGATTATACAGGGTGAGGACAAACTGTCAAGCCTTTTACATAGACTGACTACAGGGGGAGGACAAACTGTCAAGCCTTTACATAGACTGACTACAGGGGGAGGACAAACTGTCAAGCCTTTTACATAGACTGATTATACAGGGTGAGGACAAACTGTCAAGCCTTTACATAGACTGACTACAGGGGGAGGACAAACTGTCAAGCCTTTACATAGACTGATTATACAGGGTGAGGACAAACTGTCAAGCCTTTACATAGACTGACTACAGGGGAGGACAAACTGTCAAGCCTTTTACATAGACTGATTATACAGGGGGAGGACAAACTGTCAAGCCTTTACATAGACTGACTACAGGGTGAGGACAAACTGTCACGCCTTTTACATAGACTGACTACAGGGTGAGGACAAACTGTCAAGCCTTTTACATAGACTGATTATACAGGGGGAGGACAAACTGTCAAGCCTTTTACATAGACTGACTACAGGGGGAGGACAAACTGTCAAGCCTTTTACATAGACTGACTACAGGGGGATTTTCAGCTTTTAACTTTTCCTTTATACTTTTGTAAAGTATGAAAAGTATATTCACCTGAGTTCCTCAATGTCCTGCCCCAGCTGGTCTCTCTCTTTCTCCAGTGAGAGGACAGTCCCCACCACATCCTGGTTCTCTCTTAGTAGTTCCTCAGTCTCTCTCTCTGCCCTCCTCTGCTGCTCTGTCGCTTGGCACAGCTCTGCCTGCAGACCTCTCAACTCCCCACACACTGCACCGTGCTGCACAGACAGCTGTGACCCACATCAAGAACAATAAAATAATCAAGTGAGTAGAAGCAACACAAACCAGACAGAGGAAGACTCTACTGTTCTCCTTCACCTCTTCCAGTCGTTTTCCAACCCTTCCTCTTTCCTCCCGTAGGGTCTCCACCTCTCTCTCCTTCTCCTCCCGTAGGGTCTCCACCTCTCTCTCCTTCTCCTCCCGTATGGTCTCCACCTCTCTCTCCTTCTCCTCCCGTAGGGTCTCCACCTCTCTCTCCTTCTCGTGTCGTATGGTCTCCACCTCTCTCTCCAGCTCCCTCTCTCTGTCCCTGAGCTGCTGCAGGGAGCTGAGCTCTGATCTTCTACGAGTCCTGTACACACCCAAATACATTGATTGATAAGATATCGATTGATTGTCACACACAGCCTATTACAGAACACTGATGGAACTATCACGATCACCAATCAGCCCTCACAGACGGGCACTGAGGAAAATTAATTTTCATATTTAGTCTTCAAACCAGATGTAATGGACATAAAGGTCTGTCTACTTTGAGGAAGTCACATCATGACCTACCTTAACTCTGTGCTCTCATTGGACTGGGTGTGAAGCTCCCTACGAAGGGTCACGACCTTTGACTCTAGTCCCTGTAGCTGGACCTGGAGGTCAGCCATCTCCATCTCAAGCTTGAGGGTAAGAGCAGATGTCTGAGACAGTTCAGCAGCATATTCAGACGCAGTAATTTATGTATTTGACAGTGGACATGTCATGTTCAACGTCTATGTAAAAGTGCAACAAAGCTTAATGTCTACCTGTAGAGGCTGGGCCTCAGGGTTAACGTCTACCTGTAGAGGCTGGGCCTCGGGGTTAATGTCTACCTGTAGAGGCTGGGCCTCGGGGTTAATGTCTACCTGTAGAGGCTGGGCCTCGGGGTTAATGTCTACCTGTAGAGGCTGGGCCTCGGGGTTAATGTCTACCTGTAGAGGCTGGGCCTCGGGGTTAATGTCTACCTGTAGAGGCTGGGCCTCGGGGTTAACGTCTACCTGTAGAGGCTGGGCCTCGGGGTTAATGTCTACCTGTAGAGGCTGGGCCTCGGGGTTAATGTCTACCTGTAGAGGCTGGGCCTCGGGGTTAATGTCTACCTGTAGAGGCTGGGCCTCGGGGTTAACGTCTGGGCCTCGGGGTTAATGTAGAGGCTGGGCGTCGGGGTTAATGTCTGCCTGTAGAGGCTGGGCGTGGGCGTCGGGGTTAATGTCTGCCTGTAGGGCTTAATGTCTACCTGTAGAGGATGGGCGTCGGGGTTAATGTCTACCTGTAGAGGCTGGGCGTCGGGGTTAATGTCTACCTGTAGAGGCTGGGCGTCGGGGTTAATGTCTACCTGTAGAGGCTGGGCGTCGGGGTTAATGTCTACCTGTAGAGGCTGGGCCTCGGGGTTAATGTCTACCTGTAGAGGCTGGGCCTCAGGGTTAATGTCTACCTGTAGAGGCTGGGCCTCAGGGTTAATGTATACCTGTAGTGCCTGGGCGTTGAGCTCTCTCTTGTCCTTGGCTAAGGATTCGTTTAAGGCAGCCATCTTCTCTAGGGCGTCACGGTGCTCTGACACTTCTCTCTTCAGAAGGGTTTGACCAGACGAAAGGGTTAACACTGACTCACGGGCCTGGAGAGAAGGAAAGGGCAGAGTGAGGGAGGAGAGAGGAAGGGGGAGGAGAGAGGACAGATGCATGAGAGAGGAAGGGGGAGGAGAGAGGACAGATAGAGGAAGGAGGAAGAGAGAGGGAGGAGAGAGGGAGGATAGAGGAAGGAGGAAGAGAGAGGGAGGAGAGAGGAAGGGGGAGGAGAGAGGGAGGAGAGAGGAATGGGGAGGAGAGAGGGAGGATAGAGGAAGGAGGAGGAGAGAGGAAGCGGGAGGAGAGAGGGAAGATAGAGGAAGGGGGAGGAGAGAGAAGGATAGAGGAAGGGGGAGGAGAGAGGGAGGATAGAGGAAGGAGGAGGAGAGAGGAAGCGGGAGGAGAGAGGGAAGAGAGAGGAAGGGGGAGGAGAGAGGGAAGATAGAGGAAGGGGGAAGAGAGAGAAGGATAGAGGAAGGAGGAAGCGAGAGGGAGGAGAGAGGAAGGGGGAGGAGAAAGAAGGAGAGAGGAAGGAGGAGAGGACAGATGGAGGAGAGAGTGAGGATAGAGGAATGAGGAGGAGAGAGGAAGGAGAGAGAGGGAGGAAAGGACAGATGGAAGAGAGGACAGATGGAGGAGAGAGGGAGGATAGAGGAATGAGGAGGAGAGAGGAAGGAGAGAGGAAGCAGGAGGAGAGAGATGGAGGAGAGGACAGAGGGAGGAGAGAGATGGAGGAGAGGACAGATGGAGGAGAGGACAGATGGAGGAGAGGACAGATGGAGGAGAGAGGGAGGATAGAGGAATGAAGAGGAAGGAGAGAGGAAGCGGGAGGAGAAAGGAGAGAGGAAGGAGGAGAGGACAGATGAGGGAGAGAGGAATGAGGAGGAGAGAGGAAGGAGAGAGGAAGCGGGAGGAGAGAGATGGAGGAGAGGACAGATGGAGGAGAGGACAGATGGAGGAGAGGACAGATGGAGGAGAGGACAGATGGAGGAGAGGACAGATGGAGGAGAGGACAGATGGAGGAGAGGACAGAGGGAGGAGAGGACAGAGGGAGGAGAGGACAGATGGAGGAGAGGACAGATGGAGGAGAGGACAGATGGAGGAGAGAGAAGCAAGAACTCTATATTATAGGGTGTCCACCACTCTGCCCAGAGTGGGTGAAAACGCGCTTTGGTGATGAAACTGCAGTTCCTTATGTAATAAAACACATTTTACCAAGACAAATGTGATTCTTCATGCTCTGAATCGTTCACTGGGGTCTTTCTCTAACAACATTACCATCATATCCAAAAAGTCGGATTTTGTAACCTTTTACACCCGATAAAAAGCACCGAGCTCTATTGTAACCTATTACACCCGATAATAAGCACCGAGCTCTGTTGTAACCTATTACACCCAATAATAAGCACTGAGCTCTATTGTAACCTATTACACCCGATAATAAGCACCGAGCTCTATTGTAGCCTATTACACCCGATAAAAAGCACCGAGCTCTATTGTAACCTATTACACCCGATAATATGCACCGAGCTCTGTTGTAACCTATTACACCCGATAATAAGCACTGAGCTCTATTGTAACCTATTACACCCGATAATAAGCACCGAGCTCTATTGTAACCTATTACACCCGATAATAAGCACCGAGCTCTATTGTAACCTATTACACCCGATAATAAGCACCGAGCTCTATTGTAACCTATTACACCCGATAATAAGCACCGAGCTCTATTGTAACCTATTACACCCGATAATAAGCACTGAGCTCTATTGTAACCTATTACACCCGATAATAAGGACCGAGCTCTATTGTAAACCTATTACACCCGATAATAAGGACCGAGCTCTATTGTAAACCTATTACACCCGATAATAAGCACCGAGCTCTGTTGTAACCTATTACACCCGATAATATGCACCGAGCTCTGTTGTAACCTATTACACCCGATAATAAGCACCGAGCTCTATTGTAACCTATTACACACGATAATAAGCACCGAGCTCTACTGTAACCTATTACACCCGATAATAAGCACTGAGCTCTATTGTAACCTATTACACCCGATAATAAGCACCGAGCTCTATTGTAACCTATTACACCCGATAATAAGCACCGAGCTCTATTGTAACCTATTACACCCGATAATAAGCACCGAGCTCTATTGTAACCTATTACACCCGATAATAAGCACCGAGCTCTGTTGTAACCTATTACACCCGATAATAAGCACCGAGCTCTATTGTAACCTATTACACCCGATAATAAGCACTGAGCTCTACTGTAACCTATTACACCCGATAATAAGCACCGAGCTCTATTGTAACCTATTACACACGATAATAAGCACCGAGCTCTATTGTAACCTATTACACCCGATAATAAGCACCGAGCTCTATTGTAACCTATTACACCTGATAATACGCACCGAGCTCTATTGTAACCTATTACACCCGATAATAAGCACCGAGCTCTGTTGTAACCTATTACACCCGATAATAAGCACCGAGCTCTATTGTAACCTATTACACCCGATAATAAGCACCGAGCTCTATTGTAAACCTATTGCATCCGATAATAAGCACCGAGCTCTATTGTAAACCTATTGCATCCGATAATAAGCACCGAGCTCTATTACACCCGATAATAAGCACCGAGCTCTATTGTAAACCTATTGCATCCGATAATAAGCACCGAGCTCTATTACACCCGATAATAAGCACCGAGCTCTATTGTAACCTATTACACCCGATAATAAGCACCGAGCTCTGTTGTAACCTATTACACCCGATAATAAGCACCGAGCCCTATTGTAACCTATTACACCCGATAATAAGCACCAAGCTCTATTGTAACCTATTACACCCGATAATAAGCACCGAGCTCTACTGTAACCTATTACACACGATAATAAGCACCGAGCTCTATTGTAACCTATTACACCCGATAATAAGCACCAAGCTCTATTGTAAACCTATTGCATCCGATAATAAGCACCGAGCTCTATTGTAAACCTATTGCATCCGATAATAAGCACCGAGCTCTATTACACCCGATAATAAGCACCGAGCTCTATTGTAAACCTATTGCATCCGATAATAAGCACCGAGCTCTATTACACCCGATAATAAGCACCGAGCTCTATTGTAACCTATTACACCCGATAATAAGCACCGAGCTCTGTTGTAACCTATTACACCCGATAATAAGCACCGAGCTCTATTGTAAACCTATTGCATCCGATAATAAGCACCGAGCTCTATTACACCCGATAATAAGCACCGAGCTCTATTGTAAACCTATTGCATCCGATAATAAGCACCGAGCTCTATTACACCCGATAATAAGCACCGAGCTCTATTGTAAACCTATTGCATCCGATAATAAGCACCGAGCTCTATTACACCCGATAATAAGCACCGAGCTCTATTGTAACCTATTACACCCGATAATAAGCACCGAGCTCTGTTGTAACCTATTACACCCGATAATAAGCACCGAGCTCTATTGTAAACCTATTGCATCCGATAATAAGCACCGAGCTCTATTACACCCGATAATAAGCACCGAGCTCTATTGTAAACCTATTGCATCCGATAATAAGCACCGAGCTCTATTACACCCGATAATAAGCACCGAGCTCTATTGTAAACCTATTGCATCCGATAATAAGCACCGAGCTCTATTGTAACCTATTACACCCGATAATAAGCACTGAGCTCTATTGTAACCTATTACACCCGATAATAAGCACTGAGCTCTATTGTAACCTATTACACCCGATAATAAGCACTGAGCTCTATTGTAACCTATTACACCCGATAATAAGCACTGAGCTCTGTTGTAACCTATTACACCCGATAATAAGCACCGAGCTCTATTGTAACCTATTACACCCGATAATAAGCACCGAGCTCTATTGTAACCTATTACACCCGATAATAAGCACTGAGCTCTATTGTAACCTATTACACCCGATAATAAGCACTGAGCTCTATTGTAACCTATTACACCCGATAATAAGCACTGAGCTCTATTGTAACCTATTACACCCGATAATAAGCACCAAGCTCTGTTGACAGTACATTTTTTAGGATTTGACATGTTGTGGTCGTTGTCTGCAAAGTTGTTTCCGCGGGACACAACAAAACTAAATTAGCATGACACGAGCTGGATTAAATTAGCATGACATGAGCTGGATTAAATTAGCATGACACGAGCTGGATTAAATTAGCATGACACGAGCTGGATTCAATTAGCATGACACGAGCTGGATTAAATTAGCATGATATAAAATTGATGAAATTAGCATGACACGAGCTGGATTAAATTAGCATGACATGAGCTGGATTCAATTAGCATGACATGAGCTGGATTAAATTAGCATGACATGAGCTGGATTAAATTAGCATGACACGAGCTGGATTAAATTAGCATGAGACGAGCTGGATTAAATTAGCATGACACGAGCTGGATTAAATTAGCAGACACGAGCTGGATTAAATTAGCATGACACGAGCTGGATTAAATTAGCATGACACAAACTGGATTAAATTAGCATGACATGAACTGGATTAAATTAGCATGACACGAACTGGATTAAATTAGCATGACACGAGCTGGATTCAATTAGCATGACATGAGCTGGATTAAATTAGCATGACACGAGCTGGATTAAATTAGCATGACACGAACTGGATTAAATTAGCATGACACGAGCTGGATTAAATTAGCATGACACGAACTGGATTAAATTAGCATGACACGAGCTGGATTAAATTAGCATGACACGAACTGGATTAAATTAGCATGACACGAACTGGATTAAATTAGCATGACACGAGCTGGATTAAATAAAAAAGGCTTTGAAATAAAAAGCTTGTGGTACAGGACATTAACATTTCACAGAGATAAGCTTCTTTCTTGTAAGAAATAAAAAAACAAAAGGAATTACGCATTAATATGAAAGACGTAGAGTCGTGACCAAACGTTTTAATTTTCACAAAGTCTGCTGCCTCAGCTTGTATGATGGCAATTTGCATATACTCCAGAATGTTATGAAGAGTGATCAGATGAATTGCAATTCATTGCAAAGTCCCTCATTTCCATGCAAATGAAATTAATCTAAAAAAAAAAATCCATTGCATTTCAGCTCTGCCACAAAAGGACCAGCTGACATCATTTAATTTATTCTCTCGTTAACACAGGTGTGAGTGTTGACGAGGACAAGGCTGGAGATCTCTCTGTCATGCTGGTTGAGTTTGAATAACAGACTGTTATTCAAAAGTCCGGCAACGCCAGGACCGTCTCCTAAAGTTGATTCAGCTGCGGGATCGGGGCACCACCAGTACAGAGCTTGCTCAGGAATGGCAGCAGGCAGGTGTGAGTGCATCTGCACGCACAGTGAGACGAAGACTTTTGGAGGATGGCCTGGTGTCAAGAAGGGCAGCAAAGAAGCCACTTCCCTCCAGGAAAAACATCAGGGACAGACTGATATTCTGCAAAAGGTACAGGGATTGGACTGCTGAGGACTGGGGTAAAGTCATTTTCTCTGATGAATCCCCTTTCCGATTGTTTGGGGCATCTGGAAAAAAGCTTGTCCGGAGAAGACAAGGTGAGCGCTAACATCAGTCCTGTGTCATGCCAACAGTAAAGCATCCTGAGACCATTCATGTGTGGGGTTGCTTCTCAGCCAAGGGAGTAGGGCTCACTCACAATTTTGCCTAAGAACACAGCCATGAATAAAGAATGGTACCAACACAACCTCCGAGAGCAACTTCTCCCAACCATCCAGGAACAGTTTGGTGATGAACAATGCCTTTTCCAGCATGATGGAGCACCTTGCCATAAGGCAAAAGTGATAACTAAGTGGCTCGGGGAACAAAACATAAATATTTTTGGGTCCAAATTCTAGTAATCCGACAAGTGTAAAAACTCCAATGCCTTTTAAATGGAGAGAGACATGTGGTTTGGCCCATTAGTTTTCTCGGAGGAGTATCGACACAATTAACATATTATTTTACCCAAAAGAAGCGTTTTTGATCAAAAATCTATTTTCAAAATGAAACGATGTACAGTGGCAAGAAAAGGTATGTGAACCCTTTGGATTTCTGGTTACAGATCTGATCTTCATCTAGGTCACAACAATAGACAAACACAGTCTGCTTAAACTAATAACACACAAACAATATGTTTTCATGACTTTATTGAACACACCGTAACGTAAACATTCACAGTGCAGGGCGGACAAAGTATGTGAACCCTTGGATTTAATAACTGGTTGACCCTCCTTTGGCAGCAATAGCCTCAACCAAATGTTTTCTGTAGTTGTGGATCAGACCTGCACAACGGTCTGAAGGAATTTTGGACCGTTCCTCTTTACAAAACTGTTTCAGGTCAGCAATAATCTTGGGATGCCTGGTGTGAACTGCTCTCTTGAGGTCATGCCACAGCATCTCAACCTGGTTGAGGTCAGGACTCTGACTGGGCCACTCCAGAAGGTGTATTTTCTTCTGTTGAAGCCGTTCTGTTGTTGGTTTACTTCTGTGTTTTGGGTCGTTGTCCTGTTGCATCATTCTGTTGAGATTCAATTGCTGGACAGACAGTCTAACATTCCTCTGCAAAACGTCTTGATGAACTTGGGAATTCATTTTTCCGTCGACGATAGCAAGCTGTCCCTGAGGCAGCAAATCAGACCCAAACCATGATGCTCCCTCCAACAGACTTTACAGTTGGGATGAGGTTTTGATGTTGGTGTGCTGTGCCTTTTTTTTTCTCCACACATAGTGTTGTGTGTTCCTTCCAAACAACTCAACTTTAGTTTCATCTGTCCACATAATATTTTGCCAGTAGCGCTGTGGAACATCCAGGTGCTCTTTTGCAAACTTCAGAAGTGCAGCAATGTTTTTTTGGACAGCAGTGGTTTCTTCCGTGGTGCCCTCCCATGAACACCATTCTTCTTTAGAGTTTCACATATTGTAGACTCGTCAACAGAGATGTTAGCATGTTCCAGAGACTTCTTTAAGTCTTTAGCTGACACTCTAGGATTCTTCTTAACCTCATTGAGCGTTCTGCGCTGTGCTCTTGCAGTCCTCTTTGCAGGATGGCCAGTCCTAGGAAGAGTAGCAACAGTGCTGAACTTTCTCCATTTATAGACCATATGTCTTACCGTGGACCGATGAACATCAAGGCTTTTAGAGATACATTTGGAACCCTTTCTAGCTTTATGCAAGTCAACAATTCTTAATCTTAGGTCTTCTGAGATCTCTTTTGTTCGAGGCATGGTTCACATCAGGCAATACTTCTTGTGAATAGCAAACACACATTTTGAGAGTGTTTTTTTAACAGGGCAAGGCAGCTCTAACCAACATCTCCAATCTCGTCTCATTGATTGGACTCCAGGTTAGCTGACTCCTGACTCCAATTATCTTTTGGAGAAGTCATTAGCCTAGGGGTTCACATACTTCTTCTTGTCTATATTGATGTATTCAATATAGACAAGAAATATACAATAATGTGTGTGTTGTTAGTTTAAGCAGACTATGTTTGTGTATTGTTGTCACTTAGATGAAGATCAGATCAAATTTGATGACCAATCTATTCAGAAACCCAGGTCATTCTAAAGGGTTCAGGTACTGTTTCTTGCCACTGAATGTAGTTCGCAGGCTTTAACAGGTGAGCGATCACCATCATAACTTTTATTTATCAAGGCAAGTCAGTTAAGAACAAATTCGTATTTACATTGACGGCCTACCGGGGAACAGTGGGTTAACTGCCTTGTTCAGGGGCAGAACGACAGATTTGTACCTTGTCAACTCTGGGATTCGACCCAGCAACCTTTCGGTTACTTCCCTGACCGGGAATCGAACCAAGGCCGCGGCGGTGAGAGTGCCGAATCCTAACCAATCATGTAAAACAAAGGCCGACTAAATACACAGAGCATGTGTCAGATTCAATCTAAGACTCAGAGGTTATAGGTCAGAGGTGATAGTTGTACCTTGCTTAGCGCATCCCTTGCATCAGCAGCTTCCTCCTCTGCCCTCTCCCTGTCCAGCTGTTCTCTCTGCAGCGCTCCTTGTAGAACATGCAGCTCCATGCGGATACAAGCCTCACGCTCACTGAGATGGGCATTCTCTACCAGGTCCACCTCCAACCTGTCAATCAAATGGTTTATAAAGTCCTCGTAACATCAACAGTTGTCACAAGTGCTTTACAGTAACTTTACAGTAACTTTACAGTAACCTGGACTAGGTACCGTCTCTGTCTCTCGCTCTCCAGCTCGTTCCTCTGCTCCTCCTCCCTCTCTCTCTCCAGTCTCAGTCGTTCGTTCTCCTTCCTCCTCTCCTCACTCTGTCTCTCTTCTTCCTTCAGCTGACTCCTCAGGGAGCCCACCATCTCTCTCTCACTGACACACAAACAACATCAACATTAACAGCAACAACAAACAGCAGCAACAACACAAACAACAGCAACATTAACAACATCAACAGAAAAAACAGCAACAGCACAAACAACATCAACAGAAACAACAGCAACAGCACAAACAACATCAACAGAAACAACAGCAACAGCACAAACAACATCAACAGAAACAACAGCAACAACACAAACAACAGCAACATCAACAGAAACAACATCAACAGAAACAACGGAAACAACAGCAATAACAGCACAAACATCAACAGCAACACAAATAACATCAACAAAAACAACAGCAACAGAAACAACAGCAACAGAAACAGCAACATCAACAACATCAACAGAAACAGCAACATCAACAACATCAACAGAAACAGCAATATCAACAACATCAACAACATCAACAGAAACAACATCAACAACATCAACAACATCAACAGAAACAACATCAACAACATCAACAACATCAACAACATCAACAGAAACAACATCAACAGAAACAACAACATCAACAACAACATCAACAACAGCAATATCAACAACATCAACAACATCAACAGAAACAACATCAACAACATCAACAACATCAACAACATCAACAGAAACAACATCAACAACAACAACATCAACAACATCAACAACATCAACAGAAACAACAACATCAACAACAACATCAACAACATCAACAACATCAACAGAAACAACATCAACAGAAACAGCAACATCAACAACATCAACAGAAACAACAACATCAACAACAACATCAACAGAAACAGCAACATCAACAACATCAACAGAAACATCAACAACATCAACAACATCAACAACATCAACAGAAACGGCAACAACATCAACAACATCAACAACATCAACAGAAACAACATCAGCAACATCAACAGAAACAGCAACAACATCAGCAACATCAGCAACATCAACAACATCAACAACATCAACAACATCAACATAAACAACATCAACAGAAACAGCAACAACATCAACAACATCAACAGAAACAGCAACATCAACAACATCAACAGAAACAACATCAACAACATCAAAAGAAACGGCAATATCAACAACATCAACAGAAACAGCAACATCAACAACATCAACAGAAACAGCAACATCAACAGCAGAAACAGCAACAACATCAACAGAAACAGCAACAACATCAACAGAAACAACATCAACAACATCAACAGAAACATCAACAACATCAACAGAAACAACATCAAAACAACATCAACAGAAACAGCAACAACATCAACAGAAACAGCAACAACAACATCAACAACATCAACAACATCAACAGAAACAACATCAACAGAAACAACAACATCAACAGAAACAACATCAACAGAAACATCAACAACATCAACAGAAACAGCAACAACATCAACAGCAACAACATCAACAACATCAACAACAATATCAACAACATCAACAGAAACATCAACATCAACAGAAACAGCAACATCAACAGAAACAGCAACATCAACAAAAACATCAACAACATCAACAGAAACAGCAACAACATCAACAGAAACAGCAACAACATCAACAACATCAACAGAAACATCAACAACATCAACAACAATATCAACAACATCAACAGAAACATCAACAACATCAACAACATCAACAGAAACATCAACAACATCAACAGAAACAGCAACAACATCAACAGAAACAGCAAAGAAACATCAACAGAAACAGCAACAACATCAACAGAAACAGCAACATCAACAGAAACAGCAACAACATCAACAGAAACATCAACATCAACAGAAACAGCAACAACATCAACAGAAACATCAACAACATCAACAGAAACAGCAACAACATCAACAGAAACAACATCAACAACATCAACAACAATATCAACAACATCAACAGAAACAGCAACAACATCAACAGAAACAGCAACAACATCAACAGAAACAGCAACATCAACAGAAACAGCAACAACATCAACAGAAACAGCAACAACATCAACAGAAACAGCAACAACATCAACAGAAACAGCAACAACATCAACAGAAACAGCAACAACATCAACAACAATATCAACAACATCAACAGAAACATCAACAGAAACAGCAACATCAACAGAAACAGCAACATCAACAACAATATCAACAACATCAACAGAAACATCAACATCAACAGAAACAGCAACATCAACAGAAACAGCAACATCAACAACATCAACAGAAACATCAACAACATCAACAGAAACAGCAACAACATCAACAGCAATATCAACAACATCAACAGCAACAACATCAACAGCAACAACATCAACAGAAACGGCAATATCAACAGAAACATCAACAACATCAACAGAAACAGCAAAAACATCAACATCAACAGAAACAGAAACAGCAACAACATCAACAACATCAACAGAAACATCAACATCAACAGAAACAGCAACATCAACAGAAACATCAACAACATCAACAGCAATATCAACAACATCAACAGAAACAGCAACAACATCAACAGAAACAGCAACAACATCAACAGCAATATCAACATCAACAGCAACAACATCAACAGAAACAACATCAACAGCAACAACATCAACAGAAACATCAACATCAACAGAAACGGCAATATCAACAGAAACAGCAACAACATCAACAGAAACAGCAACAACATCAACAACAATATCAACAACATCAACAGAAACAGCAACATCAACAGAAACAGCAACAACATCAACAGAAACAGCAACAACATCAACAACATCAACAACATCAACAGAAACATCAACAACATCAACAACAGCAACAACATCAACAGAAACAACAACATCAACAGAAACATCAACAGAAACAACAACATCAACAACAGCAACAACATCAACAACATCAACAGAAACATCAACAACATCAACATAAACAACATCAACAACATCAACAACATCAACAGAAACATCAACAACAGCAACAGAAACAACAACATCAACAGAAACATCAACATCAACAGAAACAGCAACAACATCAACAGAAACAGCAACAACATCAACAGAAACAGCAACAACATCAACAGAAACATCAACAACATCTACAACAGCAACAACATCAACAGAAACAACAACATCAACAACAGCAACAACAGAAACAACAACAGAAACAGCAACAACAGCAACAACATCAACAGAAACAACAACGTCAACAGAAACAGCAGTATCAACAACAGAAGCATAGATGGGTGAAGCTCCAGTGATTTCCAGTCAGTGACGTCAGTGGTGAGTAACATGTCCTGTGTGTCCTACCTGAGTAACATGTCCTACCTGAGTAACATGTCCTGTGTGTCCTACCTGAGTAACATGTCCTACCTGAGTAACATGACCTACCTGAGTAACATGTCCTGAGTGTCCTCCCTGAGTAACATGTCCTGCGTGTCCTACCTGAGTAACATGTCCTACCTGAGTAACATGTCCTACCTAAGTAACATGTCCTACCCGAGTAACATGTCCTGAGTGTCCTACCTGAGTAACATGTCCTGAGTGTCCTACCTGAGTAACATGTCCTGAGTGTCCTACCTGAGTAACATGTCCTGTGTGTCCTACCTGAGTAACATGTCCTGCCTGAGTAACATGTCCTACCTGAGTAACATGTCCTACCTGAGTAACATGTTCTACCTGAGTAACATGTCCTACCTGAGTAACATGTCCTGAGTGTCCTACCTGAGTAACATGTCCTGTGTGTTCTACCTGAGTAACATGTCCTGCGTGTCCTACCTGAGTAACATGTCCTACCTGAGTAACATGTCCTGTGTATCCTACCTGAGTAACATGTCCTGTGTGTCCTACCTGAGTAACATGTCCTGAGTGTCCTACCTGAGTAACATGTCCTACCTGAGTAACATGTCCTGTGTGTCCTACCTGGGTATCATGTCCTACCTGAGTATCATGTCCTACCTGAGTAACATGTCCTGCGTGTCCTACCTGAGTAATATGTCCTACCTGAGTAACATGTCCTGTGTGTCCTACCCGAGTAACATGTCCTACCTGAGTAACATGTCCTACCTGAGTAACATGTCCTACCTGAGTAACATGTCCTGCGTGTCCTACCTGAGTAACATGTCCTACCTGAGTAACATGTCCTGCGTGTCCTACCTGAGTAACATGTCCTACCTGAGTAACATGTCCTGTGTGTCCTACCTGGGTATCATGTCCTACCTGAGTATCATGTCCTACCTGAGTAACATGTCCTGCGTGTCCTACCTGAGTAATATGTCCTACCTGAGTAACATGTCCTGTGTGTCCTACCCGAGTAACATGTCCTACCTGAGTAACATGTCCTACCTGAGTAACATGTCCTACCTGAGTAACATGTCCTGCGTGTCCTACCTGAGTAACATGTCCTACCTGAGTAACATGTCCTGCGTGTCCTACCTGAGTAACATGTCCTACCTGAGTAACATGTCCTGAATGTGAGTGAGCTCCTGTTCTTCATACAGGCTCTGTTTCTGCCTCTCCTCTGTGTCCATCTCCAGCTGTCTGACTCTCTGTTCCAGTCCTGCTCTCTCCTCACCCAGCCTCCGCAGGCTGGCCGCAGCCTCCTGAAGGGATGAGACATGGACACCGGTTGGTTGTTTGGTCTTAACTAGTTCATGGTGAAAAAGGGAAGAGATATCTTCGCTACCCAGGAGGAAAAACAGGTTGAAATGACATCAGTAGAACACGCTTGGCCTGCTGGGTGCCGTCTTCAAACAGCCTATCGGGAACAGCGAGACAGATACATGTCATCAACAGACCTGTACTTCCTGGTGCCGCCACAGCAGGTTGGTCTCAGCCTGGGCCAATACAGCCAGCACCTGGGTTAGCCCTCTAGTCAACAGGTCTGGTCCTAACCAATCACTGGACAGAGACAGAGTATGGCTACTGCTACTCTGTCCATCCAGACTCTGGGAGCTCAGCACCTTGGACTGGACAAGAGAAACAACAGAATATATGTTCATTTATAACATTAAACAGGCTATTCTAATGGACCAATACAGTGGGCTGGGGGGGGGTGTGTTCATTTATAACATTAAACAGGCTATTCTAATGGACCAATACAGTGGGCTGGGGGGGGTGTGTTCATTTATAACATTAAACAGGCTATTCTAATGGACCAATAAAGTGGGCTGGGGGGGGGTGTGTTCATTTATAACATTAAACAGGCTATTCTAATGGACCAATACAGTGGGCTGGGGGTGTTCATTTATAACATTAAACAGGCTATTCTAATGGACCAATACAGTGGGCTGGGGGTGTGTTCATTTATAACATTAAACAGGCTATTCTAATGGACCAATACAGTGGGCTGGGGGGATGTGTGTTCATTTATAACATTAAACAGGCTATTCTAATGGACCAATACAGTGGGCTGGGGGGTGTGTTCATTTATAACATTAAACAGGCTACTCTAATGGACCAATACAGTGGGCTGGGGGTGTGTTCATTTATAACATTAAACAGGCTATTCTAATGGACCAATACAGTGGGCTGGGGGTGTGTTCATTTATAACATTAAACAGGCTATTCTAATGGACCAATACAGTGGGCTGGGGGTGTGTTCATTTATAACATTAAACAGGCTATTCTAATGGACAAATACAGTGGGCTGGGGGTGTGTTCATTTATAACATTAAACAGGCTATTCTAATGGACCAATACAGTGGGCTGGGGGGGGTGTGTTCATTTATAACATTAAACAGACTATTCTAATGGACCAATACAGTGGGCTGGGGGGGGGTGTTCATTTATAACATTAAACAGACTATTCTAATGGACCAATACAGTGGGCTGGGGGTGTGTTCATTTATAACATTAAACAGACTATTCTAATGGACCAATACAGTGGGCTGGGGGTGTGTTCATTTATAACATTAAACAGACTATTCTAATGGACCAATACAGTGGGCTGGGGGGGTGTGTTCATTTATAACATTAAACAGGCTATTCTAATGGACCAATACAGTGGGCTGGGGGTGTTTATAACATTAAACAGTCATTTATAACATTAAACAGGCTATTCTAATGGACCAATACAGTGGGCTGGGGGATGTGTTCATTTATAACATTAAACAGGCTATTCTAATGGACCAATACAGTGGGCTGGGGGTGTGTTCATTTATAACATTAAACAGGCTATTCTAATGGACCAATACAGTGGGCTGGGGGATGTGTTCATTTATAACATTAAACAGGCTATTCTAATGGACCAATACAGTGGGCTGGGGGTGTGTTCATTTATAACATTAAACAGGCTATTCTAATGGACCAATACAGTGGGCTGGGGGTGTGTTCATTTATAACATTAAACAGGCTATTCTAATGGACCAATACAGTGGGCTGGGGGTGTGTTCATTTATAACATTAAACAGGCTATTCTAATGGACCAATACAGTGGGCTGGGGGCTGTGTTTCATTTATAACATTAAACAGGCTATTCTAATGGACCAATACAGTGGGCTGGGGGATGTGTTCATTTATAACATTAAACAGGCTATTCTAATGGACCAATACAGTGGGCTGGGGGTGTGTTCATTTATAACATTAAACAGGCTATTCTAATGGACCAATACAGTGGGCTGGGGGGTGTGTTCATTTATAACATTAAACAGGCTATTCTAATGGACCAATACAGTGGGCTGGGGGTGTGTTCATTTATAACATTAAACAGGCTATTCTAATGGACCAATACAGTGGGCTGGGGGTGTGTTCATTTATAACATTAAACAGGCTATTCTAATGGACCAATACAGTGGGCTGGGGGTGTGTTCATTTATAACATTAAACAGGCTATTCTAATGGACCAATACAGTGGGCTGGGGGTGTGTTCATTTATAACATTAAACAGGCTATTCTAATGGCCAATACAGTGGGCTGGGGGTTCATTTATAACATTAAACAGGCTATTCTAATGGACCAATACAGTGGGCTGGGGGTGTGTTCATTTATAACATTAAACAGGCTATTCTAATGGACCAATACAGTGGGCTGGGGGTGTGTTCATTTATAACATTAAACAGGCTATTCTAATGGACCAATACAGTGGGCTGGGGGTGTGTTCATTTATAACATTAAACAGGCTATTCTAATGGACCAATACAGTGGGCTGGGGGTGTGTTCATTTATAACATTAAACAGGCTATTCTAATGGACCAATACAGTGGGCTGGGGGGGGTGTTCATTTATAACATTAAACAGGCTATTCTAATGGACCAATACAGTGGGCTGGGGGGATGTGTTCATTTATAACATTAAACAGGCTATTCTAATGGACCAATACAGTGGGCTGGGGGATGTGTTCATTTATAACATTAAACAGGCTATTCTAATGGACCAATACAGTGGGCTGGGGGTGTGTTCATTTATAACATTAAACAGGCTATTCTAATGGACCAATACAGTGGGCTGGGGGGGATGTGTTCATTTATAACATTAAACAGGCTATTCTAATGGACCAATACAGTGGGCTGGGGGATGTGTTCATTTATAACATTAAACAGGCTATTCTAATGGACCAATACAGTGGGCTGGGGGATGTGTTCATTTATAACATTAAACAGGCTATTCTAATGGACCAATACAGTGGGCTGGGGGTGTGTTCATTTATAACATTAAACAGGCTATTCTAATGGACCAATACAGTGGGCTGGGGGTGTGTTCATTTATAACATTAAACAGGCTATTCTAATGGACCAATACAGTGGGCTGGGGGTGTGTTCATTTATAACATTAAACAGGCTATTCTAATGGACCAATACAGTGGGCTGGGGGTGTGTTCATTTATAACATTAAACAGGCTATTCTAATGGACCAATACAGTGGGCTGGGGGGTGTGTTCATTTATAACATTAAACAGGCTATTCTAATGGACCAATACAGTGGGCTGGGGGTGTGTTCATTTATAACATTAAACAGGCTATTCTAATGGACCAATACAGTGGGCTGGGGGTGTGTTCATTTATAACATTAAACAGGCTATTCTAATGGACCAATACAGTGGGCTGGGGGATGTGTTCATTTATAACATTAAACAGGCTATTCTAATGGACCAATACAGTGGGCTGGGGGATGTGTTCATTTATAACATTAAACAGGCTATTCTAATGGACCAATACAGTGGGCTGGGGGGTGTGTTCATTTATAACATTAAACAGGCTATTCTAATGGACCAATACAGTGGGCTGGGGGGGTGTGTTCATTTATAACATTAAACAGGCTATTCTAATGGACCAATACAGTGGGCTGGGGGTGTGTTCATTTATAACATTAAACAGGCTATTCTAATGGACCAATACAGTGGGCTGGGGGATGTGTTCATTTATAACATTAAACAGGCTATTCTAATGGACCAATACAGTGGGCTGGGGGTGTGTTCATTTATAACATTAAACAGGCTATTCTAATGGACCAATACAGTGGGCTGGGGGGATGTGTTCATTTATAACATTAAACAGGCTATTCTAATGGACCAATACAGTGGGCTGGGGGTGTGTTCATTTATAACATTAAACAGGCTATTCTAATGGACCAATACAGTGGGCTGGGGGGTGTGTTCATTTATAACATTAAACAGGCTATTCTAATGGACCAATACAGTGGGCTGGGGGATGTGTTCATTTATAACATTAAACAGGCTATTCTAATGGACCAATACAGTGGGCTGGGGGTGTGTTCATTTATAACATTAAACAGGCTATTCTAATGGACCAATACAGTGGGCTGGGGGGGTGTGTTCATTTATAACATTAAACAGGCTATTCTAATGGACCAATACAGTGGGCTGGGGGGGTGTGTTCATTTATAACATTAAACAGGCTATTCTAATGGACCAATACAGTGGGCTGGGGGTGTGTTCATTTATAACATTAAACAGGCTATTCTAATGGACCAATACAGTGGGCTGGGGGTGTGTTCATTTATAACATTAAACAGGCTATTCTAATGGACCAATACAGTGGGCTGGGGGTGTGTTCATTTATAACATTAAACAGGCTATTCTAATGGACCAATACAGTGGGCTGGGGGTGTGTTCATTTATAACATTAAACAGGCTATTCTAATGGACCAATACAGTGGGCTGGGGGGACCAATGTGTTCATTTATAACATTAAACAGGCTATTCTAATGGACCAATACAGTGGGCTGGGGGTGTGTTCATTTATAACATTAAACAGGCTATTCTAATGGACCAATACAGTGGGCTGGGGGTGTGTTCATTTATAACATTAAACAGGCTATTCTAATGGACCAATACAGTGGGCTGGGGGGTGTGTTCATTTATAACATTAAACAGGCTATTCTAATGGACCAATACAGTGGGCTGGGGGATGTGTTCATTTATAACATTAAACAGGCTATTCTAATGGACCAATACAGTGGGCTGGGGGTGTGTTCATTTATAACATTAAACAGGCTATTCTAATGGACCAATACAGTGGGCTGGGGGTGTGTTCATTTATAACATTAAACAGGCTATTCTAATGGACCAATACAGTGGGCTGGGGGTGTGTTCATTTATAACATTAAACAGGCTATTCTAATGGACCAATACAGTGGGCTGGGGGTGTGTTCATTTATAACATTAAACAGGCTATTCTAATGGACCAATACAGTGGGCTGGGGGTGTGTTCATTTATAACATTAAACAGGCTATTCTAATGGACCAATACAGTGGGCTGGGGGTGTGTTCATTTATAACATTAAACAGGCTATTCTAATGGACCAATACAGTGGGCTGGGGGTGTGTTCATTTATAACATTAAACAGGCTATTCTAATGGACCAATACAGTGGGCTGGGGGTGTGTTCATTTATAACATTAAACAGGCTATTCTAATGGACCAATACAGTGGGCTGGGGGTGTGTTCATTTATAACATTAAACAGGCTATTCTAATGGACCAATACAGTGGGCTGGGGGTGTGTTCATTTATAACATTAAACAGGCTATTCTAATGGACCAATACAGTGGGCTGGGGGTGTGTTCATTTATAACATTAAACAGGCTATTCTAATGGACCAATACAGTGGGCTGGGGGATGTGTTCATTTATAACATTAAACAGGCTATTCTAATGGACCAATACAGTGGGCTGGGGGTGTGTTCATTTATAACATTAAACAGGCTATTCTAATGGACCAATACAGTGGGCTGGGGGTGTGTTCATTTATAACATTAAACAGGCTATTCTAATGGACCAATACAGTGGGCTGGGGGTGTGTTCATTTATAACATTAAACAGGCTATTCTAATGGACCAATACAGTGGGCTGGGGGTGTGTTCATTTATAACATTAAACAGGCTATTCTAATGGACCAATACAGTGGGCTGGGGGATGTGTTCATTTATAACATTAAACAGGCTATTCTAATGGACCAATACAGTGGGCTGGGGGTGTGTTCATTTATAACATTAAACAGGCTATTCTAATGGACCAATACAGTGGGCTGGGGGTGTGTTCATTTATAACATTAAACAGGCTATTCTAATGGACCAATACAGTGGGCTGGGGGTGTGTTCATTTATAACATTAAACAGGCTATTCTAATGGACCAATACAGTGGGCTGGGGGTGTGTTCATTTATAACATTAAACAGGCTATTCTAATGGACCAATACAGTGGGCTGGGGGGTGTGTTCATTTATAACATTAAACAGGCTATTCTAATGGACCAATACAGTGGGCTGGGGGGGTGTTCATTTATAACATTAAACAGGCTATTCTAATGGACCAATACAGTGGGCTGGGGGGGTGTGTTCATTTATAACATTAAACAGGCTATTCTAATGGACCAATACAGTGGGCTGGGGGGATGTGTTCATTTATAACATTAAACAGGCTATTCTAATGGACCAATACAGTGGGCTGGGGGGTGTGTTCATTTATAACATTAAACAGGCTATTCTAATGGACCAATACAGTGGGCTGGGGGATGTGTTCATTTATAACATTAAACAGGCTATTCTAATGGACCAATACAGTGGGCTGGGGGTGTGTTCATTTATAACATTAAACAGGCTATTCTAATGGACCAATACAGTGGGCTGGGGGTGTGTTCATTTATAACATTAAACAGGCTATTCTAATGGACCAATACAGTGGGCTGGGGGGTGTGTTCATTTATAACATTAAACAGGCTATTCTAATGGACCAATACAGTGGGCTGGGGGGGGTGTGTTCATTTATAACATTAAACAGGCTATTCTAATGGACCAATACAGTGGGCTGGGGGATGTGTTCATTTATAACATTAAACAGGCTATTCTAATGGACCAATACAGTGGGCTGGGGGTGTGTTCATTTATAACATTAAACAGGCTATTCTAATGGACCAATACAGTGGGCTGGGGGTGTGTTCATTTATAACATTAAACAGGCTATTCTAATGGACCAATACAGTGGGCTGGGGGTGTGTTCATTTATAACATTAAACAGGCTATTCTAATGGACCAATACAGTGGGCTGGGGGGGGTGTTCATTTATAACATTAAACAGGCTATTCTAATGGACCAATACAGTGGGCTGGGGGTGTGTTCATTTATAACATTAAACAGGCTATTCTAATGGACCAATACAGTGGGCTGGGGGATGTGTTCATTTATAACATTAAACAGGCTATTCTAATGGACCAATACAGTATTTATAACATTAAACAGGCTATTCTAATGGACCAATACAGTGGGCTGGGGGGGTGTGTTCATTTATAACATTAAACAGGCTATTCTAATGGACCAATACAGTGGGCTGGGGGTGTTCATTTATAACATTAAACAGGCTATTCTAATGGACCAATACAGTGGCTGGGGGGTGTTCATGTGTTCATTTATAACATTAAACAGGCTATTCTAATGGACCAATACAGTGGGCTGGGGGTGTGTTCATTTATAACATTAAACAGGCTATTCTAATGGACCAATACAGTGGGCTGGGGGTGTGTTCATTTATAACATTAAACAGGCTATTCTAATGGACCAATACAGTGGGCTGGGGGATGTGTTCATTTATAACATTAAACAGGCTATTCTAATGGACCAATACAGTGGGCTGGGGGGGGGGGTGTTCATTTATAACATTAAACAGGCTATTCTAATGGACCAATACAGTGGGCTGGGGGTGTGTTCATTTATAACATTAAACAGGCTATTCTAATGGACCAATACAGTGGGCTGGGGGTGTGTTCATTTATAACATTAAACAGGCTATTCTAATGGACCAATACAGTGGGCTGGGGGTGTGTTCATTTATAACATTAAACAGGCTATTCTAATGGACCAATACAGTGGGCTGGGGGATGTGTTCATTTATAACATTAAACAGGCTATTCTAATGGACCAATACAGTGGGCTGGGGGTGTGTTCATTTATAACATTAAACAGGCTATTCTAATGGACCAATACAGTGGGCTGGGGGTGTGTTCATTTATAACATTAAACAGGCTATTCTAATGGACCAATACAGTGGGCTGGGGGATGTGTTCATTTATAACATTAAACAGGCTATTCTAATGGACCAATACAGTGGGCTGGGGGGGGGTGTTCATTTATAACATTAAACAGACTATTCTAATGGACCAATACAGTGGGCTGGGGGTGTGTTCATTTATAACATTAAACAGGCTATTCTTAATGGACCAATACAGTGGGCTGGGGGTGTGTTCATTTATAACATTAAACAGGCTATTCTAATGGACCAATACAGTGGGCTGGGGGTGTGTTCATTTATAACATTAAACAGGCTATTCTAATGGACCAATACAGTGGGCTGGGGGTGTGTTCATTTATAACATTAAACAGGCTATTCTAATGGACCAATACAGTGGGCTGGGGGTGTGTTCATTTATAACATTAAACAGGCTATTCTAATGGACCAATACAGTGGGCTGGGGGCTATTCTAATGTACAGTGGGCATTTATAACATTAAACAGGCTATTCTAATGGACCAATACAGTGGGCTGGGGGTGTGTTCATTTATAACATTAAACAGGCTATTCTAATGGACCAATACAGTGGGCTGGGGGTGTGTTCATTTATAACATTAAACAGGCTATTCTAATGGACCAATACAGTGGGCTGGGGGTGTGTTCATTTATAACATTAAACAGGCTATTCTAATGGACCAATACAGTGGGCTGGGGGTGTTCATTTATAACATTAAACAGGCTATTCTAATGGACCAATACAGTGGGCTGGGGGGTGTGTTCATTTATAACATTAAACAGGCTATTCTAATGGACCAATACAGTGGGCTGGGGGTGTGTTCATTTATAACATTAAACAGGCTATTCTAATGGACCAATACAGTGGGCTGGGGGATGTGTTCATTTATAACATTAAACAGGCTATTCTAATGGACCAATACAGTGGGCTGGGGGTGTGTTCATTTATAACATTAAACAGGCTATTCTAATGGACCAATACAGTGGGCTGGGGGTGTGTTCATTTATAACATTAAACAGGCTATTCTAATGGACCAATACAGTGGGCTGGGGGTGTGTTCATTTATAACATTAAACAGGCTATTCTAATGGACCAATACAGTGGGCTGGGGGTGTGTTCATTTATAACATTAAACAGGCTATTCTAATGGACCAATACAGTGGGCTGGGGGATGTGTTCATTTATAACATTAAACAGGCTATTCTAATGGACCAATACAGTGGGCTGGGGGTGTGTTCATTTATAACATTAAACAGGCTATTCTAATGGACCATTAAACAGGCTATTCTAATGGACCAATACAGTGGGCTGGGGGTGTGTTCATTTATAACATTAAACAGGCTATTCTAATGGACCAATACAGTGGGCTGGGGGTGTGTTCATTTATAACATTAAACAGGCTATTCTAATGGACCAATACAGTGGGCTGGGGGTGTGTTCATTTATAACATTAAACAGGCTATTCTAATGGACCAATACAGTGGGCTGGGGGTGTGTTCATTTATAACATTAAACAGGCTATTCTAATGGACCAATACAGTGGGCTGGGGGTGTGTTCATTTATAACATTAAACAGGCTATTCTAATGGACCAATACAGTGGGCTGGGGGGGGTGTGTTCATTTATAACATTAAACAGGCTATTCTAATGGACCAATACAGTGGGCTGGGGGATGTGTTCATTTATAACATTAAACAGGCTATTCTAATGGACCAATACAGTGGGCTGGGGGTGTGTTCATTTATAACATTAAACAGGCTATTCTAATGGACCAATACAGTGGGCTGGGGGTGTGTTCATTTATAACATTAAACAGGCTATTCTAATGGACCAATACAGTGGGCTGGGGGGGGGTGTGTTCATTTATAACATTAAACAGGCTATTCTAATGGACCAATACAGTGGGCTGGGGGTGTGTTCATTTATAACATTAAACAGGCTATTCTAATGGACCAATACAGTGGGCTGGGGGTGTGTTCATTTATAACATTAAACAGGCTATTCTAATGGACCAATACAGTGGGCTGGGGGTGTGTTCATTTATAACATTAAACAGGCTATTCTAATGGACCAATACAGTGGGCTGGGGGTGTGTTCATTTATAACATTAAACAGGCTATTCTAATGGACCAATACAGTGGGCTGGGGGTGTGTTCATTTATAACATTAAACAGGCTATTCTAATGGACCAATACAGTGGGCTGGGGGTGTGTTCATTTATAACATTAAACAGGCTATTCTAATGGACCAATACAGTGGGCTGGGGGGTGTGTTCATTTATAACATTAAACAGGCTATTCTAATGGACCAATACAGTGGGCTGGGGGGGGTGTGTTCATTTATAACATTAAACAGGCTATTCTAATGGACCAATACAGTGGGCTGGGGGGTGTGTTCATTTATAACATTAAACAGGCTATTCTAATGGACCAATACAGTGGGCTGGGGGTGTGTTCATTTATAACATTAAACAGGCTATTCTAATGGACCAATACAGTGGGCTGGGGGGTGTGTTCATTTATAACATTAAACAGGCTATTCTAATGGACCAATACAGTGGGCTGGGGGATGTGTTCATTTATAACATTAAACAGGCTATTCTAATGGACCAATACAGTGGGCTGGGGGATGTGTTCATTTATAACATTAAACAGGCTATTCTAATGGACCAATACAGTGGGCTGGGGGTGTGTTCATTTATAACATTAAACAGGCTATTCTAATGGACCAATACAGTGGGCTGGGGGGATGTGTTCATTTATAACATTAAACAGGCTATTCTAATGGACCAATACAGTGGGCTGGGGGGGTGTTCATTTATAACATTAAACAGGCTATTCTAATGGACCAATACAGTGGGCTGGGGGTGTGTTCATTTATAACATTAAACAGGCTATTCTAATGGACCAATACAGTGGGCTGGGGGTGTGTTCATTTATAACATTAAACAGGCTATTCTAATGGACCAATACAGTGGGCTGGGGGGTGTGTTCATTTATAACATTAAACAGGCTATTCTAATGGACCAATACAGTGGGCTGGGGGTGTGTTCATTTATAACATTAAACAGGCTATTCTAATGGACCAATACAGTGGGCTGGGGGTGTGTTCATTTATAACATTAAACAGGCTATTCTAATGGACCAATACAGTGGGCTGGGGGTGTGTTCATTTATAACATTAAACAGGCTATTCTAATGGACCAATACAGTGGGCTGGGGGTGTGTTCATTTATAACATTAAACAGGCTATTCTAATGGACCAATACAGTGGGCTGGGGGGGTGTGTTCATTTATAACATTAAACAGGCTATTCTAATGGACCAATACAGTGGGCTGGGGGGGTGTGTTCATTTATAACATTAAACAGGCTATTCTAATGGACCAATACAGTGGGCTGGGGGATGTGTTCATTTATAACATTAAACAGGCTATTCTAATGGACCAATACAGTGGGCTGGGGGTGTGTTCATTTATAACATTAAACAGGCTATTCTAATGGACCAATACAGTGGGCTGGGGGATGTGTTCATTTATAACATTAAACAGGCTATTCTAATGGACCAATACAGTGGGCTGGGGGTGTGTTCATTTATAACATTAAACAGGCTATTCTAATGGACCAATACAGTGGGCTGGGGGGTGTGTTCATTTATAACATTAAACAGGCTATTCTAATGGACCAATACAGTGGGCTGGGGGTGTGTTCATTTATAACATTAAACAGGCTATTCTAATGGACCAATACAGTGGGCTGGGGGGATGTGTTCATTTATAACAGTGGGCTGGGGGTGTGTTCATTTATAACATTAAACAGGCTATTCTAATGGACCAATACAGTGGGCTGGGGGTGTGTTCATTTATAACATTAAACAGACTATTCTAATGGACCAATACAGTGGGCTGGGGGTGTGTTCATTTATAACATTAAACAGGCTATTCTAATGGACCAATACAGTGGGCTGGGGGGTGTGTTCATTTATAACATTAAACAGACTATTCTAATGGACCAATACAGTGGGCTGGGGGATGTGTTCATTTATAACATTAAACAGGCTATTCTAATGGACCAATACAGTGGGCTGGGGGTGTGTTCATTTATAACATTAAACAGACTATTCTAATGGACCAATACAGTGGGCTGGGGGATGTGTTCATTTATAACATTAAACAGGCTATTCTAATGGACCAATACAGTGGGCTGGGGGGGTGTGTTCATTTCTACGTAGTAGAAAGAAGGGTACCAAAACAATGGATTTGTAAATAGCCTCATTCTAAAATGGATTCAATATTTTCTTCATTTAAAAAAAAATAAAAAATTACACACATAATGACAATGCGAAAACAGTTGAAACATTTTTTTTTTTAGCAAATTTATAAAAAAGAAAAAACAGAAATACCTCATTTACATAAGTATTCAGACCCTTTGCCTTAAGACTCTAAATTGAGATCAGGTGCATCCTGTTTCCATTGATCATCCTTGACATGTTTCTACAACTTGATTGGAGTCCACTTGAGGTAAATTCAATTGATTGGACATGATGATGTGGAAAGGCACACACCTGTCTATATAAGGTCCCACAGTTGACAGTGCATGTCAGAGCAAAAACCAAGCCATGAGGTTGAAAGATTTGTCCGTATTGCTCCGAGACAGGATGGTAGCAAGGCACAGATCTGGGGAAGGGTACCACAACATTTCTACAGCATTGAAGGTCCCTAAGAACACAGTGGCCTCCATCATTCTGCAGTATTGAAGGTCCCCAAGAACACAGTGGCCTCCATCATTCTGCAGCATTGAAGGTCCCCAAGAACCCAGTGGCCTCCATCATTCTGCAGCATTGAAGGTCCCCAAGAACACAGTGGCCTCCATCATTCTGCAGCATTGAAGGTCCCCAAGAACACAGTGGCCTCCATCATTCTGCAGTATTGAAGGTCCCCAAGAACCCAGTGGCCTCCTTCATTCTGCAGCATTGAAGGTCCCAAGATCACAGTGGCATCATTCTGCAGCATTGAAGGTCCCCAAGAACCCAGTGGCCTCCATCATTCTGCAGCATTGAAGGTCCCCCAGAACCCAGTGGCCTCCATCATTCTGCAGCATTGAAGGTCCCCAAGAACCCAGTGGCCTCCATCATTCTGCAGCATTGAAGGTCCCCAAGAACACAGTGGCCTCCATCATTCTTAATTGGAAGAAGTTTAGAACCACCAAGATCCTTCCTAGAGCTGGCCGTCCAGCCAAACTGAGGAAACAGGTGAGAAGGGCCTTGGTCAGGGAGGTGACCAAGAACCTAATGGTCACACTGACAGAGGTTCAGAGTTCCTCTGTGGAGATGGGAGAACCTTCCTGAAGGACAACCATCTCTGCAGCACTCCACCAATCAGGCTTTTATAGTAAAGTGACCAGACAGAAGCCACTCCTCAGTAAAAGGCACATGACAGCCCGCTTGGAGTTAAAGGACCTAAAGGACTCTCAGACCATGAGAAACAAAATTCTCTGATCTGATGACAGGATCATGCTGTGGGGATGTTTTTCAGCAGCAGGCACTGGGAGACTAGTCAGGATCAAGGGAAAGATGAACAGAGCAAATTACAGAGAGATCCTTGATGAAAACCTGACCCAGAGTGTTCAGGATCTCAGACTGTGGCGAAGGTTCACCTTCCAACAGGACAACGACACTAAGCACACAGCCAAGAGAACGTAGGAGTGGCTTAGGGACAAGACTCTCAATGTCCTTGAGTGGCCCAGCCAGAGTCTGGACTTGAACCCGATCGAACATCTCTGGAGAGACCTGAAAAAAGCTGTGCAGCAACGCTCCCCATCCAACCTGACAGAGCTTTAGAGGGTCTGCAGAGAAGAATGGGAGAAACTCCTCAAATACAGGTGTGCCAAGCTTATAGCGTCAAACCCAAGAAGACTTGAGGCTGTAATCGCTGCCAAGGGTGCTTCAACAAATGAATACTTATGTAAATGTGATACTTCCCGAATGCTCTGTATATTCTGATCCGAGCGGTCAGTCTTACCAGTTTTAGAACGGCCTGATAGACACACTCTAGAGTTCTCTCTGTGTTTGTCTGTCTCTCCTTTTCTCTCTCCTCTTTCTTCTCCGAAGCCATCCCTCGCTCGATCTTCGTCTCCTCCTCCTGTCGTTCTATCTTTTGATCCTGAATGATACGAGATAACTCTGAGATCCTGTGGATGCAGAGTGAGAGGAGGACGGTTGGAGGAGTGCAGAAACAACCCTGTCTACCTCTAGACAATGAGAAACAGGATGTATCATGTCTGAGGCAGAGACAAAGGCTGTGTCCAAAAATGCAACCCTGTTCCCAGGAAGTGCTCCCCCCCGGTCAAAGGGAGAGCCCCCAGGCAAAGAGAGAGGCCCCCGGTCAAAGAGAGAGCCCCCAGGTCAAAGGGAGAGCCCCCAGGTCAAAGGGAGAGCCCCCAGGTCAAAGGGAGAGCCCCCGGTCAAAGGGAGAGCCCCCCGGTCAAAGGAGAGCCCCCGGTCAAAGGGAGAGTGCCCCCCGGTCAAAGAGAGAGCCCCCAGGTCAAAGGGAGAGCCCCCAGGTCAAAGAGAGAGCCCCCAGGTCAAAGAGAGAGCCCCCGGTCAAAGGGAGAGCCCCCAGGTCAAAGAGAGAGCCCCCAGGTCAAAGAGAGAGCCCCCAGGTCAAAGAGAGAGTGCCCCAGGTCAAAGAGAGGTGCCCCGGTCAAAGAGCCCCCAGGTCAAAGAGAGTGCATCCCCAGGTCAAAGAGAGAGCCCCCAGGTCAAAGAGAGAGCCCCCAGGTCAAAGAGAGTGCCCCCGGTCAAAGAGAGAGCCCCCCGGTCAAAGAGAGAGCCCCCCGGTCAAAGAGAGAAAGAGAGAGCCCCCAGGTCAAAGAGAGAGCCCCCAGGTCAAAGAGAGAGCCCCCAGGTCAAAGGGAGAGCCCCCCGGTCAAAGAGAGAGCCCCCAGGTCAAAGAGAGTGCCCCCAGGTCAAAGGGAGAGCCCCCAGGTCAAAGGGAGAGCCCCCAGGTCAAAGAGAGTGCCCCCCGGTCAAAGAGAGCGCCCCCAGGTCAAAGAGAGTGCCCCCCGGTCAAAGAGAGAGCCCCCAGGTCAAAGAGAGGTGCCCCCCCAGGTCAAAGAGAGAGCCCCCAGGTCAAAGAGAGAGCCCCCAGGTCAAAGAGAGAGCCCCCAGGTCAAAGAGAGTGCCCCCCGGTCAAAGAGAGAGCCCCCCGGTCAAAGAGAGAGCCCCCCGGTCAAAGAGAGAGCCCCCAGGTCAAAGGGAGAGCCCCCAGGTCAAAGAGAGAGCCCCCAGGTCAAAGGGAGAGCCCCCAGGTCAAAGAGAGAGCCCCCAGGTCAAAGAGAGCCCCCAGGTCAAAGGGAGAGCCCCCAGGTCAAATGGGAGAGCCCCCAGGTCAAAGGGCCCCCGGTCAGTGCCCCCAGGTCAAAGGGAGAGAGCCCCGGTCAAAGAGAGAGCCCCCCGGTCAAAGAGCCCCCGGTCAAAGAGAGAGCCCCCAGGTGCCCCCAGGTCAAAGGGAGCCCCCAGGTCAAAGCCCCCCGGTCAAAGAGAGAGCCCCCAAGTCAAAGGGACAGCCCCTCGGTCAAAGGGAGTGCACTATACAGGGAATAATGTGCCATTTGGGACACAACCAAAGCAGTGAGTATTGTTTTCAGATGGTGAGTGCAGGAAAGGCAGGGCAGGGTGCTCCCTTTACGGCTGGAGTAACCTTCTAGTCTGACCTGTTATTCAGATGCAGGGTCTCAGCTTCATAGAGGGCTCTGAGCTCTGTCAGCTCCCTCTCTCTCTCCTCTCTCTCCCGCTCTCTCTCCTTCTGGTCGTGTTCCAGATCCTGCAAGGAGAGAGGGCCTAGGGTGGAGGAGAGAGGAGGTGAGCCCGGGGTGGAGGAGTGGGGTGGGGCGGAGGCAGAGCGGGGAGCAGGATGGAGGCTGGTTGTAGGGTCACTGGGCCGTAGAGTTAGAGACACCACTGAACCACAGTGGGAGAGGAGAGAGGAAGACAGACGAGAGAACTCAGCTCTAAGCTCCCAGAGGTCCCTGTGGGTGGGACAAACAACAATCATTATCAACTAGACTACATATCAGCAGTACGTCCAGAATGGCACTCTAATCCCTATACAGTGCATGACTTTAGACCAGAGCTCTAGTCAAAAGTAGTGCACTATATAGGGAGTAGGGTGCCACTTCAGACACACCCATAGAGATAGAGTTTAAGATACTGGTTTGAATTGTTTTCCAGGCATCTGTTTACCTCACCTGTCAGTGGCAGTCTTCACAGTGTGACAGTGTCGTCTCAGAGTGACCACATCTCCCCACATGGACATCAGACGACTCTGCCCCCGGTCGACATGACCGGTCAGTCGCTGAAGAAGAAGAGAGAGAGAGAGAAGAGGGGGAAGGAAGACAGGGATGGTCCTGCATGATGACACAACTCCAGTAACTTAGGTAACATGAAACAACAATGAAACACATCTCCTAGTCAGTCTAATGTCAATCAGTCTACCTCTTTCTCTTTCTGCCACTCCATCTCCCTCAGTCCCGCCTCCTCCACCGCTTTGGACCAATCGGTAGTCAGTTTGCAAAGGTCCTCTCTCAGTGCTTCATTTACCTGGCCTGATTGGCTGAGCTGGCCACGAAGGAGAGAGTTCAGCTCTGCCAGCCCTACACTCCTGCTCACACCCAACACACCCAAACACATACCAAACACACCCAAACACACCCAAACACACACCAAACACACACCAAACACACACCAAACACACACCAAACACACCCAAACACACAAAACAACACCAAACACAATCTTGTCACGGTACCTTATTATATTGATTGTGTCCCAAATAAATAACACACCAACACACACCCAGGTACTATAGACACATTCCTAACATTTAACAGGCAGTTTATATCATATTTACCTGTGACTGACAAACACAAAAACAACTAAAACATTTAGAAAAACACATAAACAAAATAAAAGTATTGACCATATAAAAGTTGTAAAAGTTATAACACAGTCATTCTATAAAGATAAACACACCTAAACACACCCAAACACACCCAAACATACCTAAACATACCCAAACACACCCAAACACACCCAAACACACCAACACCCACCCCACACCCAGCCACCCTACTTCCTGTTCCCCCAACCCCCCACACACACCAAACACACCCTAACACCACCCCCCAAACATACCCAAAGGGAATTAAGCGTCACAATCTTGTCACGGTACCTTATTATATTGATTGTGTCGAAATAAATATATATATAGTGGTGGTTACAGGTACTATAGACACATTCCTATGATTTAACAGGCAGTTTATATCATATTTACCTGTGAGCTGACACTCAAAAAGAAACTAAAACATTTAGAAAAAAGTACATAAACAAAATAAAAGTATTGATCATATAAAAGTTGTAAAAGTTATAACACAGTCATTCTATAAAGATAAAGAAACCTAATGTGGTGAGCCACCCTACTTCCTGTTCCCCCAACCCCACGCCTCCAGCCACCCTACTTCCTGTTCCCCCAACCCCACGCCTCCATCCACCCTACTTCCTGTTCCCCCAACCCCACGCCTCCATCCACCCTACTTCCTGTTCCCCCAACCCCACGCCTCCATCCACCCTACTTCCTGTTCCCCCAACCCCACGTCTCCATCCACCCTACTTCCTGTTCCCCCAACCCCACGTCTCCATCCACCCTACTTCCTGTTCCCCCAACCCCACCTCTCCATCCACCCTACTTCCTGTTCCCCCAACCCCACGCCTCCATCCACCCTACTTCCTGTTCCCCCAACCCCACGCCTCCATCCACCCTACTTCCTGTTCCCCCAACCCCACGCCTCCATCCACCCTACTTCCTGTTCCCCCAACCCCACGCCTCCATCCACCCTACTTCCTGTTCCCCCAACCCCACGTCTCCATCCACCCTACTTCCTGTTCCCCCAACCACACGCCTCCATCCACCCTACTTCCTGTTCCCCCAACCCCACGCCTCCATCCACCCTACTTCCTGTTCTCCCAACCCCACGCCTCCATCCACCCTACTTCCTGTTCCCCCAACCCCACGTCTCCATCCACCCTACTTCCTGTTCCCCCAACCCCACGCCTCCATCCACCCTACTTCCTGTTCCCCCAACCCCACGCCTCCATCCAACCTCTCTTCCTGTTCTCCCAACCCCACGCCTCCATCCAACCTCTCTTCCTGTTCCCCCAACCCCACGCCTCCATCCAACCTCTCTTCCTGTTCTCCCAACCCCACGCCTCCATCCAACCTCTCTTCCTGTTCCCCCAACCCCACGCCTCCATCCACCCTCTTCCTGTTCCCCCAACCCCACATCTCCATCCACCCTCTTCCTGTTCCCCCAACCCCACGCCTCCATCCACCCTACTTCCTGTTCTCCCAACCCCACGCCTCCATCCAACCTCTCTTCCTGTTCCCCCAACCCCACGCCTCCATCCAACCTCTCTTCCTGTTCTCCCAACCCCACGTCTCCATCCAACCTCTCTTCCTGTTCTCCCAACCCCACGCCTCCATCCAACCATCCAACAGTAGAGCCGATTATCTTTATAACATGAGATAAAAGCTGAATTGATCTGTGATTTTCAATGTGTTTGGGAGTGATTGAGATACATGGTCTAGATATAGTAAAATATAATCTGCGTATAATGAGATGAAGTGATCAGTAGATTTCGAGGGAAATTGGCGTTATTTATTTCGATTGAGGAATTGCCTGGGCCAGGTGTTCCAATGTATAACAAAAATGGCAAAGGAGAAATTGCATCACCTTGTCTGCTGCTTCTAGTGGTTTTAAACAGAGCAGATATTACCTGTTATAACTATGGCTGAGAGATTGGCATATAGTACGTTAATCATATTAATACAATTGGAGCCAATTCCCATATGTTCCAAGGCAGACCAGAGATATGACCATCTAGTCTATTAAAACCTCTTTCTGCCTCGAGACATAGTACAGCCAAGGAGCTGTTGGTTCTGATCAAGCATCTCAGACATGTAATAGTCGACCGAGGTTATCTGAAGAGAAACGGTTTTTAACCCAACCCGCTTCGGTCCGTGTGGTCCGGGTAAGTAAGTCTGGAGATGAATAGTTTAATATTGATATTTATCAAACATAATGGGCGAGTGAGGACACCTTTTTTTAAGAAAAGCTAAATTAGTGATGTATTCACATCTCTCCCAAATGAAGAAGCAGGAGAATATTTCATTCATTCATTTGGGTTCTGATTGTAATTCCACAGTTTCAGATTCAATAGTTGCTATATCAGTTAATTGATCATTACTGCGTAGCTTGTAGGCCAGTAAACGACTGGGACGATTACCATGGTAGTAGTGGTTGAGTCTTAACTCCATGGATGGCACATTCTGCTCTCTGTCTTATCAATAAATTAAGTTTTGGATTGACTTTGGGAAGACTAATACCTACCTGGTCTGAAAAGAGTGTTTGTTGACAACACTCTGACACATTTATCAACATTTCCAACTCTGACATCTTCTTTAACTGTGATTTATTCAACCCAGACGCCGTTAGATCTTCTGTGTCTGTTTAACACAGTTGTCAGACACGATGTGTCCCACCCACCTCTGCTGTTCTTCCTCCAGCCTGATGAGGGCGCTCTCTAAGGAGTCACTGTGCTCATCCCTGATCCTCCTCTGCACAAAAACACAACAGAAGAAGACAAACCCAAATTAACTGATATCACAGATTAGATTATTGATTTGATATTGTAGTGGCCACTCTAACATAGGGGGGGAAATGGAAGGCAGTCGGGAGGAGATCAGGTGGGACCATTCTAGCCAATAAGAGAGCTCTATTATTATTTATATTATTATATGCGTGTTTACAACAGGCACAACGGTTTCCACTAGTTACCACAGCCACAAATTCAAAATGGCTACATCATAAAAAGTAATGAAAACAAACATTTGCTTGTCGGTCTTAATTTAAGGTTAGGCGTAAGGTAAGCAGTGCGGTTAGGGTTAGGTTTAAAATCACATTTTAAGAAAATAAATAGTATAAATAGCATGGGTTTATGACTTTGTGTCTGTGGTATCTTGCGGCAACCAGGCAAAACGCTGATATAAAGTGTTTTCAAGATGTCACAATTCCTACTTATATCAGTACACTCGTAACGACCAAATCATTACGAAACTTAAGCTATTCATATTTTGTTTGAACAAATTCGACAGTCTCTCATCTCATCGCTTGGTGGGCGAAAAAAACAGACCGATGTGTTTTATCCTCTTCCTCTTCCTCTTCCTCTCTGCTGATTCAACACACTACAGCTAAACACACTTCATCAAGAGCTTGAAACAGAGATTCAATATCTTAATGGAGTTTGACCTGGTTAAATACAGTATTCATCCAATGATAGATTTCCCTCTAACCTCACGTTTCAGGATCTCTCTTTCTTCAGTCTTCACCTGGTATTCCAAACCCTGACAGCGATCCCGGTATTCAACCACCTGACAACAGACCATATGATCACAGTGTAAACAAGGGAGCGACAATTATTTTCACGGCCATGTTTAGTATATTATATTATATATTATATTATATTATATATTATATTATTATATTATATAATTCTGCTCAGTCGCTGATCATTGACTTGATGACTTTATGCTCTTAAAATATATTTTATTTTACGAGGCAAGTCAGTTAAGAACAAATTCTTATTTTCAATGACTGCCTAGGAACAGTGGGTTAACTGCCTGTTCAGGGGCAGAACGACAGATTTGCTCGGGGGTTTGAACTTGCAACCTTCCGGTTACTAGTCCAATGCTCTAACCACTAGGCTACCCTGCCGCCCCATTGCCATTACAAGTCCATTATAGCCCCACAGCGCCAACCCTTTAAACCCTGCCGCCTCTACACTCTAACCACTAGGCTACCTGCCGCCCCTCCACTCTAACCACTAGGCTACCCTGCCACCTCTACACTCTAACCACTAGGCTACCCTGCCACCTCTACACTCTAACCACTAGGCTACCCTGCCACCTCTACACTCTAACCACTAGGCTACCCTGCCACCTCTACACTCTAACCACTAGGCTACCCTGCCACCTCTACACTCTAACCACTAGGCTACCTGCCGCCCCTCCACTCTAACCACTAGGCTACCTGCCGCCCCTCCACTCTAACCACTAGGCTACCCTGCCACCTCTACACTCTAACCACTAGGCTACCCTGCCGCCTCTAGGCTCTAACCACTAGGCTACCTGCCGCCCCTCCACTCTAACCACTAGGCTACCCTGCCGCCTCTACACTCTAACCACTAGGCTACCCTGCCGCCCTCCACTCTAACCACTAGGCTACCCTGCCACCTCTACACTCTAACCACTAGGCTACCTGCCGCCCCTCCACTCTAACCACTAGGCTACCCTGCCGCCTCTACACTCTAACCACTAGGCTACCTGCCGCCCCTCCACTCTAACCACTAGGCTACCCTGCTGCCTCTACACTCTAAACACTAGGCTACCTGCCGCCCCTCCACTCTAACCACTAGGCTACCCTGCCACCTCTACACTCTAACCACTAGGCTACCCTGCCACCTCTACACTCTAACCACTAGGCTACCCTGCCACCTCTACACTCTAACCACTAGGCTACCCTGCCACCTCTACACTCTAACCACTAGGCTACCCTGCTGCCTCTACACTCTAAACACTAGGCTACCTGCCGCCCCTCCACTCTAACCACTAGGCTACCCTGCCACCTCTACACTCTAACCACTAGGCTACCCTGCCGCCTCTACACTCTAACCACTAGGCTACCTGCCGCCCCTCCACTCTAACCACTAGGCTACCCTGCCGCCTCTACACTCTAACCACTAGGCTACCCTGCCGCCCCTCCACTCTAACCACTAGCCTACCCTGCCACCTCTACACTCTAACCACTAGGCTACCTGCCGCCCCTCCACTCTAACCACTAGGCTACCCTGCCACCTCTACACTCTAACCACTAGGCTACCTGCCGCCCCTCCACTCTAACCACTAGGCTACCCTGCCACCTCTACACTCTAACCACTAGGCTACCCTGCCACCTCTACACTCTAACCACTAGGCTACCTGCCGCCCCTCCACTCTAACCACTAGGCTACCCTGCCACCTCTACATTCTAACCACTAGGCTACCTGCCGCCCCTCCACTCTAACCACTAGGCTACCCTGCCACCTCTACACTCTAACCACTAGGCTACCCTGCCACCTCTACACTCTAACCACTAGGCTACCTGCCGCCCCTCCACTCTAACCACTAGGCTACCCTGCCGCCTCTACACTCTAACCACTAGGCTACCTGCCTCCTCTACACTCTAACCACTAGTCTACCTGCCGCCTCTACACTCTAACCACTAGGCTACCCTGCCGCCTCTACACTCTAACCACTAGGCTACCTGCCGCCTCTACACTCTAACCACTAGGCTACCTGCCGCCCCTCCACTCTAACCACTAGGCTACCCTGCCGCCCCTCCACTCTAACCACTAGGCTACCTGCCGCCCCTCCACTCTAACCACTAGGCTACCCTGCCACCTCTCCACTCTAACCACTAGGCTACCCTGCCACCTCTACACTCTAACCACTAGGCTACCCTGCCACCTCTACACTCTAACCACTAGGCTACCCTGCCACCTCTACACTCTAACCACTAGGCTACCCTGCCACCTCTACACTCTAACCACTAGGCTACCCTGCCACCTCTCCACTCTAACCACTAGGCTACCTGCCGCCCCTCCACTCTAACCACTAGGCTACCTGCCGCCCCTCCACTCTAACCACTAGGCTACCCTGCCACCTCTACACTCTAACCACTAGGCTACCCTGCCACCTCTCCACTCTAACCACTAGGCTACCCTGCCACCTCTACACTCTAACCACTAGGCTACCCTGCCACCTCTCCACTCTAACCACTAGGCTACCTGCCGCCCTCCACTCTAACCACTAGGCTACCTGCCGCCCCTCCACTCTAACCACTAGGCTACCCTGCCACCTCTACACTCTAACCACTAGGCTACCCTGCCACCTCTACACTCTAACCACTAGGCTACCCTGCCACCTCTACACTCTAACCACTAGGCTACCCTGCCACCTCTCCACTCTAACCACTAGGCTACCCTGCCACCTCTCCACTCTAACCACTAGGCTACCTGCCGCCCCTCCACTCTAACCACTAGGCTACCTGCCACCCCTCCACTCTAACCACTAGGCTACCTGCCGCCCTCCACTCTAACCACTAGGCTACCCTGCCACCTCTACACACTAACCATTAGGCTACCCTGCCACCTCTACACTCTAACCACTAGGCTACCCTGCCACCTCTACACTCTAACCACTAGGCTACCCTGCCACCTCTACACTCTAACCACTAGGCTACCCTGCCACCTCTACACTCTAACCACTAGGCTACCCTGCCACCTCTACACTCTAACCACTAGGCTACCCTGCCACCTCTACACTCTAACCACTAGGCTACCCTGCCACCTCTCCACTCTAACCACTAGGCTACCTGCCGCCCCTCCACTCTAACCACTAGGCTACCCACTAGCCGCCCTCCACTCTAACCACTAGGCTACCCTGCCACCTCTACACTCTAACCACTAGGCTACCCTGCCACCTCTACACTCTAACCACTAGGCTACCCTGCCACCTCTACACTCTAACCACTAGGCTACCCTGCCACCTCTACACTCTAACCACTAGGCTACCTGCCGCCCCTCCACTCTAACCACTAGGCTACCCTGCCACCTCTACACTCTAACCACTAGGCTACCCTGCCACCTCTACACTCTAACCACTAGGCTACCCTGCCACCTCTACACTCTAACCACTAGGCTACCCTGCCACCTCTACACTCTAACCACTAGGCTACCCTGCCACCTCTACACTCTAACCACTAGGCTACCCTGCCACCTCTACACTCTAACCACTAGGCTACCCTGCCACCTCTACACTCTAACCACTAGGCTACCCTGCCACCTCTACACTCTAACCACTAGGCTACCTGCCGCCCCTCCACTCTAACCACTAGGCTACCTGCCGCCCCTCCACTCTAACCACTAGGCTACCCTGCCACCTCTCCACTCTAACCACTAGGCTACCCTGCCACCTCTACACTCTAACCACTAGGCTACCCTGCCACCTCTACACTCTAACCACTAGGCTACCCTGCCACCTCTACACTCTAACCACTAGGCTACCCTGCCACCTCTACACTCTAACCACTAGGCTACCCTGCCACCTCTACACTCTAACCACTAGGCTACCCTGCCACCTCTCCACTCTAACCACTAGGCTACCTGCCGCCCCTCCACTCTAACCACTAGGCTACCCTGCCACCTCTCCACTCTAACCACTAGGCTACCCTGCCACCTCTACACTCTAACCACTAGGCTCCCTGCCACCTCTCCACTCTAACCACTAGGCTACCCTGCCACCTCTACACTCTAACCACTAGGCTACCCTGCCACCTCTCCACTCTAACCACTAGGCTACCTGCCGCCCTCCACTCTAACCACTAGGCTACCTGCCGCCCTCCACTCTAACCACTAGGCTACCCTGCCACCTCTACACTCTAACCACTAGGCTACCCTGCCACCTCTACACTCTAACCACTAGGCTACCCTGCCACCTCTCCACTCTAACCACTAGGCTACCCTGCCGCCTCTCCACTCTAACCACTAGGCTACCTGCCGCCCCTCCACTCTAACCACTAGGCTACCCTGCCACCTCTACACTCTAACCACTAGGCTACCCTGCCACCTCTCCACTCTAACCACTAGGCTACCCTGCCACCTCTACACTCTAACCACTAGGCTACCCTGCCGCCTCTACACTCTAACCACTAGGCTACCCTGCCACCTCTACACTCTAACCACTAGGCTACCCTGCCACCTCTACACTCTAACCACTAGGCTACCCTGCCGCCTCTACACTCTAACCACTAGGCTACCCTGCCACCTCTACACTCTAACCACTAGGCTACCCTGCCGCCTCTACACTCTAACCACTAGGCTACCCTGCCACCTCTACACTCTAACCACTAGGCTACCCTGCCGCCTCTACACTCTAACCACTAGGCTACCCTGCCACCTCTACACTCTAACCACTAGGCTACCCTGCCACCTCTACACTCTAACCACTAGGCTACCCTGCCACCTCTACACTCTAACCACTAGGCTACCTGCCGCCTCTCCACTCTAACCACTAGGCTACCCTGCCACCTCTACACTCTAACCACTAGGCTACCCTGCCCCTCTACACTCTAACCACTAGGCTACCCTGCCACCTCTACACTCTAACCACTAGGCTACCCTGCCGCCTCTACACTCTAACCACTAGGCTACCCTGCCCCCTCTACACTCTAACCACTAGGCTACCCTGCCCCTCTACACTCTAACCACTAGGCTACCCTGCCCCCTACACTCTAACCACTAGGCTACCCTGCCACCTCTCCACTCTAACCACTAGGCTATATTACCCTGCCACCTCTACACTCTAACCACTAGGCTACCCTGCCTCCTCTACACTCTAACCACTAGGCTACCTGCCACCTCTACACTCTAACCACTAGGCTACCTGCCTCCTCTCCACTCTAACCACTAGGCTACCCTGCCGCCTCTACACTCTAACCACTAGGCTACCCTGCCGCCTCATTGCCATATACAAGTCCATTATAGCCCCCACAGCGCCAACCCTTTAAACCCAGACCTTGTTCTGCAGTTTGTGGATGAGTAGAGCCTGCCGGGCCTCCCTCTCTCTGCCATCTCGCATCTTCCTTCTCAGGTCACTGTCCGGGCGCACACACAGGGACGGGTCCAGGGACTGGGACAGCTAACCAGGGGAGACAGAGAGTTAGTTACACTGCTGTTCAAAACGTTTGGGGTCACTTAAAAATGTCCTTGTTTTTTAAAGAAAAGCACATTTTTTTGTCAATTAAAATATCATCAAATTGATTAGAAATACAGTGTAGACATTGTTAATGTTGTAAATGACTATTGTAGCTGGAAACAGCTGATTTTTTATGGAATATCTACATAGGCGTACAGAGGCCCATTATCAGCAACCATCACTCCTGTGTTCCAACACAGATGGACAATGATGAAAAAGCGTGTGTGAGCAAGGAGGCCTACAAACCTGACTCAGTTACAACAGCTCTGTCAGGAGGAATGGGCCAAAATTCACCCAACTTATTCTGGGAAGCTTAAAGCCAAGTTAAATAATTTAAAGGCAATGCCTTTATTTATTTTATTTTACCTTTATTTAACTAGGCAAGTCAGTTAAGAACAAATTCTTATTTTCAATGACGGCCTAGGAACAGTGGGTTACTAATTGAGTGTATGTAAACTTCTGACCCACTGGGAATGTGATGAAAGAAATAAAAGCTGAAATAAATAATTCTCTCGACTATTATTCTAACATTTCACATTATTAAATAAAGTGGTGATCCTGACGGACCTAAAACTGGGAATATTTACTAGGATTAAATGTCAGGAATTGTGTAAAACTGAGTTTAAATGTATTTGGCTAAGGTGTATGTAAACTTCCCACTTCAACTGTATGTATTTGTATTTTTATATATATATATATTTTGTTACTGCTCGACTAAAACAATCTGGGTCGACCAAAAGCATAACGACTAAACAACCATCCAGTCCACTAAATGGGGTCCGTCCTAAAAGAAAGCCCCGACTCCAGAAAATGTAGGTTTCTCCAGAAGACCAGAACTCAACCCATTCTCCACTCAACAGTGTTGAGGTCTGTCCCCGCATGACGAGTTCAAATGTGAGGGCCTGGAGAGGTGGGGACTCACCCTGTCTGTGAGGGCCTGGGGAGGTGGGGGCTCACCCTGTCTGTGAGGGCCTGGGGAGGTGGGGGCTCACCCTGTCTGTGAGGGCCTGGGGAGGTGGGGACTCACCCTGTCTGTGAGGGCCTGGGGAGGCGGGGACTCACCCTGTCTGTGAGGGCCTGGGGAGGTGGGGACTCACCCTGTCTGTGAGGGCCTGGGGAGGTGGGGACTCACCCTGTCTGTGAGGGCATGGGGAGGTGGGGACTCACCCTGTCTGTGAGGGCCTGGGGAGGTGGGGACTCACCCTGTCTGTGAGGGCCTGGGGAGGTGGGGACTCACCCTGTCTGTGAGGGCCTGGGGAGGTTGGGACTCACCCTGTCTGTGAGGGCCTGGGGAGGCGGGGACTCACCCTGTCTGTGAGGGCCTGGGGAGGCGGGGACTCACCCTGTCTGTGAGGGCCTGGGCACGTGACTCCAGCTCCTCTCTCTCAGCGTGACTCTCAGCCAGCTCATTCTGCAGGCGAGACACCTCCGCCCTCAGCTCCGCCCTCTCCTCCTTCCAGCCATCCAACAGCGCCGTCTCCATCCTGGTCCTAGACAGTCAACCCGCCCCAGAGACTCAGGAAGCTGGGGAGGAATTACAAGTCAAACCCCTCTCACATCACTGAGGATTTATCATGGTCCAAACACACCAACACAGTCATGAAGAAGGCAGGCGGTACCGATGCCCCAAGTCTGGAACCAACAGGACCCTGAACAGCTTCTACCCCCAGGAGACTGCTAGCTAGTTGAATAGTAACCAAACAGCTTCTACCCCCAGGACATGAGACTGATAACTAGTTAGTTGAATAGTAACCAAACAGCTTCTACCCCCATGAGACTGATAACTAGTTAGTTGAATAGTAACCAAACAGCTTCTACCCCCATGAGACTGATAACTAGTTAGTTGAATAGTAACCAAACAGCTTCTACCCCCATGAGACTGATAACTAGTTAGTTGAATAGTAACCAAACAGCTTCTACCCCCATGAGACTGATAACTAGTTAGTTGAATAGTAACCGAACAGCTTCTACCCCTATGAGACTGATAACTAGTTAGTTGAATAGTACCCAAACAGCTTCTACCCCCATGAGACTGATAACTAGTTAGTTGAATAGTAACCAAACATCTTCTACCCCCATGAGACTGATAACTAGTTAGTTGAATAGTAACCAAACAGCTTCTACCCCCATGAGACTGATAACTAGTTAGTTGAATAGTAACCAAACAGCTTCTACCCCATGAGACTGATAACTAGTTAGTTGAATAGTAACCAAACAGCTTCTACCCCCATGAGACTGATAACTAGTTAGTTGAATAGTAACCAAACAGCTTCTACCCCCATGAGACTGATAACTAGTTAGTTGAATAGTAACCAAACAGCTTCTACCCCCATGAGACTGATAACTAGTTAGTTGAATAGTAACCAAACAGCTTCTACCCCATGAGACTGATAACTAGTTAGTTGAATAGTAACCAAACAGCTTCTACCCCCATGAGACTGATAACTAGTTAGTTGAATAGTAACCAAACAGCTTCTACCCCCATGAGACTGATAACTAGTTAGTTGAATAGTAACCAAACAGCTTCTACCCCCATGAGACTGATAACTAGTTAGTTGAATAGTAACCAAACAGCTTCTACCCCCATGAGACTGATAACTAGTTAGTTGAATAGTAACCAAACAGCTTCTACCCCCATGAGACTGATAACTAGTTAGTTGAATAGTAACCAAACAGCTTCTACCCCATGAGACTGATAACTAGTTAGTTGAATAGTAACCAAACAGCTTCTACCCCCATGAGACTGATAACTAGTTAGTTGAATAGTAACCAAACAGCTTCTACCCCCATGAGACTGATAACTAGTTAGTTGAATAGTAACCAAACAGCTTCTACCCCCATGAGACTGATAACTAGTTAGTTGAATAGTAACCAAACAGCTTCTACCCCCATGAGACTGATAACTAGTTAGTTGAATAGTAACCAAACAGCTTCTACCCCCATGAGACTGATAACTAGTTAGTTGAATAGTAACCAAACAGCTTCTACCCCCATGAGACTGATAACTAGTTAGTTGAATAGTAACCAAACAGCTTCTACCCCCATGAGACTGATAACTAGTTAGTTGAATAGTAACCAAACAGCTTCTACCCCCATGAGACTGATAACTAGTTAGTTGAATAGTAACCAAACAGCTTCTACCCCCATGAGACTGATAACTAGTTAGTTGAATAGTAACCAAACAGCTTCTACCCCATGAGACTGATAACTAGTTAGTTGAATAGTAACCAAACAGCTTCTACCCCCATGAGACTGATAACTAGTTAGTTGAATAGTAACCAAACAGCTTCTACCCCCATGAGACTGATAACTAGTTAGTTGAATAGTAACCAAACAGCTTCTACCCCCATGAGACTGATAACTAGTTAGTTGAATAGTAACCAAACAGCTTCTACCCCCATGAGACTGATAACTAGTTAGTTGAATAGTAACCAAACAGCTTCTACCCCCATGAGACTGATAACTAGTTAGTTGAATAGTAACCAAACAGCTTCTACCCCCATGAGACTGATAACTAGTTAGTTGAATAGTAACCAAACAGCTTCTACCCCATGAGACTGATAACTAGTTAGTTGAATAGTAACCAAACAGCTTCTACCCCATGAGACTGATAACTAGTTAGTTGAATAGTAACCAAACAGCTTCTACCCCCATGAGACTGATAACTAGTTAGTTGAATAGTAACCAAACAGCTTCTACCCCTGATAACTAGTTAGTTGAATAGTAACCAAACATGAGACTGATAACTAGTTAGTTGAATAGTAACCAAACAGCTTCTACCCCCATGAGACTGATAACTAGTTAGTTGAATAGTAACCAAACAGCTTCTACCCCCATGAGACTGATAACTAGTTAGTTGAATAGTAACCAAACAGCTTCTACCCCATGAGACTGATAACTAGTTAGTTGAATAGTAACCAAACAGCTTCTACCCCCATGAGACTGATAACTAGTTAGTTGAATAGTAACCAAACAGCTTCTACCCCCATGAGACTGATAACTAGTTAGTTGAATAGTAACCAAACAGCTTCTACCCCCATGAGACTGATAACTAGTTAGTTGAATAGTAACCAAACAGCTTCTACCCCATGAGACTGATAACTAGTTAGTTGAATAGTAACCAAACAGCGTCTACCCCCATGAGACTGATAACTAGTTAGTTGAATAGTAACCAAACAGCTTCTACCCCAGGACATGAGACTGATAACTAGTTAGTTGAATAGTAACCAAACAGCTTCTACCCCCATGAGACTGATAACTAGTTAGTTGAATAGTAACCAAACATCTTCTACGCCCATGAGACTGATAACTAGTTAGTTGAATAGTAACCAAACAGCTTCTACCCCCATGAGACTGATAACTAGTTAGTTGAATAGTAACCAAACAGCTTCTACCCCCATGAGACTGATAACTAGTTAGTTGAATAGTAACCAAACAGCTTCTACCCCCATGAGACTGATAACTAGTTAGTTGAATAGTAACCAAACAGCTTCTACCCCCATGAGACTGATAACTAGTTAGTTGAATAGTAACCAAACAGCTTCTACCCCCATGAGACTGATAACTAGTTAGTTGAATAGTAACCAAACAGCTTCTACCCCCATGAGACTGATAACTAGTTAGTTGAATAGTAACCAAACAGCTTCTACCCCCATGAGACTGATAACTAGTTGAATAGTAACCAAACAGCTTCTACCCCCATGAGACTGATAACTAGTTAGTTGAATAGTAACCAAACAGCTTCTACCCCCAGGAGACTGATAACTAGTTAGTTGAATAGTAACCAAACAGCTTCTACCCCCATGAGACTGATAACTAGTTGAATAGTAACCAAACAGCTTCTACCCCCATGAGACTGATAACTAGTTAGTTGAATAGTAACCAAACAGCTTCTACCCCCATGAGACTGATAACTAGTTAGTTGAATAGTAACCAAACAGCTTCTACCCCCATGAGACTGATAACTAGTTGAATAGTAACCAAACAGCTTCTACCCCCATGAGACTGATAACTAGTTAGTTGAATAGTAACCAAACAGCTTCTACCCCCAGGAGACTGCTAGCTAGTTGAATAGTAACCAAACAGCTTCTACCCCCAGGACATGAGACTGATAACTAGTTAGTTGAATAGTAACCAAACATCTACCTGGACGGTCTGCATTAACCCTTTCTCCCCCAACTCTGTTGACTCCTCACATTCACTGCTGCTACTGTTTATTATCTATCTTGTTGCCTAGTTCACTTTATTCCTAGTTATATGTACATACCTACCTCAATTACCTCATACCCCTGCACATTGACTCAGTACTGGTACTGTGCCTTGCGAAAGTATTCGGCCCCCTTGAACTTTGCGACCTTTTGCCACATTTCAGGCTTCAAACATAAAGATATAAAACTGTATTTTTTTGTGAAGAATCAACAACAAGTGGGACACAATCATGAAGTGGAACGACATTTATTGGATATTTCAAACTTTTTTAACAAATCAAAAACTGAAACATTGGGCGTGCAAAATTATTCAGCCCCTTTACTTTCAGTGCAGCAAACTCTCTCCAGAACTTCAGTGAGCATCTCTGAATGATCCAATGTTGACCTAAATGACTAATGATGATAAATACAATCCACCTGTGTGTATGTATTTTTTGCTCTGCATTGTTGCGAAGGGCCTGTATGTCAGCATTTCCCTGTTAGTCTGCACCTGTTGTTTACCAAGCATGTGACAAATAACATTTGATTTCATTTAGGGCTGGGCGGTATAGTGTATTTTATGATATACCGGTATTGATGCACTGGGTTTTATTTCACCATCTATAACGGTATTTGAATGTTTTGGTTAAATGTGATACCCCGTGTGTATTTGAATGTTTTGGTTAAATGTGATACCCCGTGTGTATTTGAATGTTTTGGTTAAATGTGATACCCCGTGTGTATTTGAATGTTTTGGTTAAATGTGATACCCCGTGTGTATTTGAATGTTTTGGTTAAATGTGATACCCCGTGTGTATTTTTAATGTTTTGGTTAAATGTGATACCCCGTGTGTATTGCCCATTTGAGTTTTTGGTTACTCCGCTACTTGAGTCATCTCTCCCTCCCCATGCCTCTTTCCACACCCCCGTCCGTCACTCAAGGAGCACACTTCCGTCTGCCTGGTCAACACAACACAGAGAGACTTGTATAATCAGTCTGCCTGGTCAACACAACACAGAGAGACTTGTATAATCAGTCTGCCTGGTCAACGCAACACAGAGAGACTTGTATAATCAGTCTGCCTGGTCAACACAACACAGAAAGACTTGTATAATCAGTCTGCCTGGTCAACACAACACAGAGAGACTTGTATTCAGTCTGCCTGGTCAACACAACACAGAGAGACTTGTATAATCAGTCTGCCTGGTCAACACAACACAGAGAGACTTGTATAATCAGTCTGCCTGGTCAACACAACACAGAGAGACTTGTATAATCAGTCTGCCTGGTCAACGCAACACAGAGAGACTTGTATAATCAGTCTGCCTGGTCAACACAACACAGAAAGACTTGTATAATCAGTCTGCCTGGTCAACACAACACAGAGAGACTTGTATTCAGTCTGCCTGGTCAACACAACACAGAGAGACTTGTATAATCAGTCTGCCTGGTCAACACAACACAGAGAGACTTGTACAGTCAGTCTGCCTGGTCAACACAACACAGAGAGACTTGTACAGTCAGTCTGCCTGGTCAACACAACACAGAGAGACTTGTATTCAGTCTGCCTGGTCAACACAACACAGAGAGACTTGTATAATCAGTCTGCCTGGTCAACACAACACAGAGAGACTTGTACAGTCAGTCTGCCTGGTCAACACAACACAGAGAGACTTGTACAGTCAGTCTGCCTGGTCAACACAACACAGAGAGACTTGTACAGTCAGTCTGCCTGGTCAACTGCCTGGTCAACAACACAGAGAGACTTGTATTCAGTCTGCCTGGTCAACACAACACAGAGAGACTTGTATAATCAGTCTGCCTGGTCAACACAACACAGAGAGACTTGTACAGTCAGTCTGCCTGGTCAACACAACACAGAGAGACTTGTACAGTCAGTCTGCCTGGTCAACACAACACAGAGAGACTTGTACAGTCAGTCTGCCTGGTCAACACAACACAGAGAGACTTGTATAGTCAGTCTGCCTGGTCAACACAACACAGAGAGACTTGTATAATCAGTCTGCCTGGTCAACACAACACAGAGAGACTTGTATAATCAGTCTGCCTGGTCAACACAACACAGAGAGACTTGTATAATCAGTCTGCCTGGTCAACACAACACAGAGAGACTTGTATAATCAGTCTGCCTGGTCAACACAACACAGAGAGACTTGTATAATCAGTCTGCCTGGTCAACACAACACAGAGAGACTTGTATAATCAGTCTGCCTGGTCAACACAACACAGAGAGACTTGTATAATCAGTCTGCCTGGTCAACATGTAACAACGATGCTGCTTTACTTTGCTTCTTAATATAAATCCCCCAGTGTTCTATAGTGACACTATTAGTTTGTGTTTCCTACATCAGCAAACAGCTAGTTTGTCTTTTCTTAGCAAGTTGGACCTAAATCATGTTAGCCACTAACGCTAATCGCTAGCCAGCAAATACATTTTTTAAGTTTTTACAATTTATTTTACCCTTATTTAATTAGGCAAGTCAGTTAAGAACAAATTCTTATTTACAATGACGGCCTGGGAACAGTGGGTTAACTGCCTGTTCAGGGGCAGAACGGCAGATTTGTAACTTGTCAGCTCGGGGATTCGAACTTGCAACCTTTCGGTTACTAGTCCAACACTCTAACCACTAGGCTACCCTGGGTAAGAGAAAACATAATTAGCTATACAGTGCCTTTGGAAAGTATACCGACCCCTTGTCTTTTTACACATTTTGTTACGTTATAGACTTATCCTAAAATGGATTTTTGAAATAAATTCACCACTATCTACACACAATACCCCATAATGACAAAGCCGAAAACAGGTTTATAGACATTTTTGCAAATGTATTAAAAATAAAAAACAGAAATAACTTATTTACATAAGTATTCAGACCCTTTGCTATGAGACTCTAAATTGAGCTCAGGTGCATCCTGTTTCCATTGGTCATCCTTGAGATGTTTCTACAACTTGATTGGAGTCCACCTGTGGTAAATTCAATTAATCGGACATGATTTGGAAAGGCACACACCTGTTTATATAAGGTTCCACAGTTGACAGGTGCATGTCAGAGCAAAAACCAAGCCATGAGGTTGAAGAAATTGTCCGTAGAGCTCAGAGACAGGATTGTGCCGAGGCACAGATCTGGGGAAGGTTACCACAACATGTCTGCAGTATTGAAGGTCCCCAAGAACCCAGGGACCTCCATCATTCTGCAGCATTGAAGGTCCCCCAGAACCCAGTGGCCTCCATCATTCTGCAGCATTGAAGGTCCCCCAGAACACAGTGGCCTCCATCATTCTGCAGCATTGAAGGTCCCCCAGAACCCAGTGGCCTCCATCATTCTGCAGCATTGAAGGTCCCCCAGAACCCAGTGGCCTCCATCATTCTGCAGCATTGAAGGTCCCCCAGAACACAGTGGTCTCCATCATTCTGCAGCATTGAAGGTCCCCCAGAACCCAGTGGCCTCCATCATTCTGCAGCATTGAAGGTCCCCCAGAACCCAGTGGTCTCCATCATTCTGCAGCATTGAAGGTCCCCCAGAACCCAGTGGCCTCCATCATTCTGCAGCATTGAAGGTCCCCCAGAACACAGTGGCCTCCATCATTCTGCAGCATTGAAGGTCCCCAAGAACCCAGTGGCCTCCATCATTCTTAAATGGAAGAAGTTTGGAACCACCGACCCTTCCTAGAGCTGACCGTCCAGCCAAACTGAGCAATCGGGGGAGAAGGGCCTTGGACAGGGAGGTGACCAAGAACCTAATGGTCATTTTGACAGAGTTCCTCTGTGGAGATGGGAGAACCTTCTAGAAGGACAACCATCTCTGCAGCACTCCACCAATCAGGCCTTTATAGTAGAGTGGCCAGACAGAAGCCACTCCTCAGTAAAAGGCACATGACAGCCTGCTTAGAGTTTGCCAAAAGGCACCTAAAGGACTCTCAGACCATGAGAAACAAGATTCTCTGGTCTGATGAAACCAAGATTGAACTCTTTGGCCTGAATGCCAAGCATCACATCTGGAGGAAACCTGGCACCAACCCTACGGTGAAGCATGGTGGTGGCAGCATCATGCTGTGGGTGTGTTTTCCAGCGGCAGGGACTGGGAGACTAGTCAGGATCAAGGCAAAGATGAACTGAGCAAAGTACTGAGAGATTGTTAATGAAAACCTGCTCCAGAGCCCTCAGGACCTCAGATTGCAGGCGAAGGTTCAACTTCCAACAGGACAACAACCCTAAGCACACAGCCAATAAAACACAGGAGTGGCTTCGGGACAAGTCTCTGAAAGCCCTAGAGTGGCCCAGCCAGAGCCCAGACTTGAACCTGATCGAACATCTCTGGAGAGACCTGAAAATACCTGTGCAGCGACGCTCCCCATCCAACCTGACAGAGTTTGAGAGGATCTGCAGAGAAGAACAGGAGAAACTCCCCAAATACAGGTGTGTCAAGCTAGTAGCATCAAACCCAAGAAGACTGGAGGCTGTAATCACTGCCAAAGGTGCTTCAACAAAGTACTGAGTAAAGGGTCTGAATACTTATGTTAATGTGATTTTTTTTGTGTGTAATAAATTAGCAAAAATCTCTAATAAACTGTTTTTGTGGGGTAGTGTGGATAGATTGAGGGGAAAAAAACGATTTAATCAATTTTAGAATAAGGTATGGCATTCCAAAGGGACTGATAATATCCGTGATGTTGTAAACCTAAATCAAAGAGGAACACGCTAAGCAAGAATATGTTAACTTCATGAAGTAGCTAAGTGAAAACATGTAGTGAAAAATAATAGGGTCCCCTAGGAAACACTTGTAAACACTGTGGTTCCTACCCTGTGACAATAACTCCTCCCTGGAATTTTCATTTGTTGTCATGTCAAATTGTATTCGAAGTGCCCACTTATAACTATAGAAAATAATCATTATTTTCCACGATTCCAACAGTTCACCCAAGTGTTTTGCTCTAAATCACAAGTCAATTTGCAATTCCAACATGTGTTTAAAAATAAGGCCTAGATTGTTTGCCCATATCGTCGTCAACGTGGCAGTGTGGAAATGATCTCACATGAGTGCAGGAAATGCAGAAATAGATTTAAATGCTGAAAATAATTTGGGGTTGAAGTTTAATTGAGCAGTATATAACACTCAGAATGTACACCCTAGGGTCACGCACTGCTCATAAAGAACATGTTTAACTTTTATTATTCTAAAACATAAAATACCGTATAACCGTCTCATAAAACAAAACACACAATATGATATTTTGTCCATATCGTCCAGACCTAATTTGATTTGAAGTGCGTCAGGTCAGATCATGTTGACAGTGAGTAAAACTCCAATACATTGTGAGCCTCCTTTATTCAGCAGTCCATAATGCTATAGATATGTTCATGTTGTAGAGATCTCAGTTCAGCAGAAAATTAATTCGTAAGCAGAACCACAACGATAAAAGGCGAAACATTGAAGCAGGCAGAACCCCATAGACCCAGAGTTGGTTAGTAGCGAAGATACACTAGATGGCTATTCTTAAAAACTCAACCATGACCCACGTTTTCATGACCTTTATTAAACTATGCAAGTCAGTTATTTAAGAATTTTATTTTATTTACAATGACGGCCTGCCCCATCCAAACCCGGCGGCGCTATGGGACTCCCAATCACGGCCGGATGTGATGCAGCCAGGATTCGAACCAGGGACTGCAGTGACGCCTCTTGCACTGAGATGCAGTGAGACCGCTTCGCCAAGATCAGTAGCTTGTAGCATAGCAAGGTAGTTCTGACATTGGCGAGATGAGCTCTCATAATCAGCTTGCAAAGCAACGTTAGCGTTAGTTGGCTATCTAGCTAGAGCTAGTTTACAGTCAGATGAATCATACTCTAAACTAGTTAGCTCACAATCAAGATAGCAAGTAGACAGATCTCCTACCTTTAAAAGCAGATCCTTCGAAACATACTGTGAATGTCAACAAACGCTTTCTGTAACAAATGAAACATATGCATGATATTTATTGAACTCCTTTTGATGATCCCAAACACTTCCTCGCAACAGGATTCAAAACAGTGAACTTTACCTCTTAACATCAAAACAGAGGAACCATGCCGACGCTGCTATGTAAAAAGAGAATCCCTTCATACGCAGACAGCGCCACCGTGTGGCCGGAGGAGTAGTCTCCACTAGTTTAGTGGATGGTGAGCGTGTCCAGCAGGTGCCACAGTTCTACCACAGAGTTGGCCGTTTTTGGTTCTACCACAGAGTTGGCCGTTTTTGGTTCTACCACAGAGTTGGCCGTTTTTGGTTCTACCACAGAGTTGACCGTTTTTGGTTCTACCACAGAGTTGGCCGTTTTTGGTTCTACCACAGAGTTGGCCGTTTTTGGTTCTACCACAGAGTTGGCCGTTTTTGGTTCTACCACAGAGTTGGCCGTTTTTGGTTCTACCACAGAGTTGACCGTTTTTGGTTCTACCAGAGTTGACCGTTTTTGGTTCTACCACAGAGTTGACTGTTTTTGGTTCTACCAGAGTTGACCGTTTTTGGTTCTACCACAGAGTTGACCGTTTTTGGTTCTACCACAGGAGCCAGATAATTCTGAATGTAGAATGTTCCCGGTTGAAATTTCCCTTCTTGAAAACGATTGCAGTCAGAGTGCAGTATACCTGCAGATATAGAGTGCAGTACACCTGCAGATATAGAGTGCAGTACACCTGCAGATATAGAGTGCAGTACACCTGCAGATATAGAGTGCAGTACACCTGCAGATATAGAGTGCAGTACACCTGCAGATATAGAGTGCAGTACACCTGCAGATATAGAGTGCAGTACACCTGCAGACACCTGCAGATATAGAGTGCAGTACACCTGCAGATATAGAGTGCAGTACACCTGCAGATATAGAGTGCAGTACACCTGCAGATATAGAGTGCAGTATACCTGCAGATATAGAGTGCAGTATACCTGCAGATATAGAGTGCAGTATACCTGCAGATATAGAGTGCAGTATACCTGCAGATATAGAGTGCAGTATACCTGCAGATATAGAGTGCAGTACACCTGTATAGAGTGCAGTATACTGCAGATATAGAGTGCAGTATACCTGCAGATATAGAGTGCAGTATACCTGCAGATATAGAGTGCAGTACACCTGCAGATATAGAGTGCAGTATACCTGCGGATATAGAGTGCAGTACACCTGCAGATATAGAGTGCAGTATACCTGCAGATATAGAGTGCAGTACACCTGCAGATATAGAGTGCAGTATACCTGCAGATATAGAGTGCAGTACACCTGCAGATATAGAGTGCAGTATACCTGCAGATAGAGTGCAGTATACCTGCAGATATAGAGTGCAGTACACCTGCAGATATAGAGTGCAGTACACCTGCAGATATAGAGTGCAGTACACCTGCAGATATAGAGTGCAGTACACCTGCAGATATAGAGTGCAGTACACCTGCAGATATAGAGTGCAGTATACCTGCAGATATAGAGTGCAGTATACCTGCAGATATAGAGTGCAGTATACCTGCAGATATAGAGTGCAGTACACCTGCAGATATAGAGTGCAGTACACCTGCAGATATAGAGTGCAGTATACCTGCAGATATAGAGTACACCTGCAGATATAGAGTGCAGTACACCTGCAGATATAGAGTCCAGTACACCTGCAGATATAGAGTGCAGTACACCTGCAGATATAGAGTGCAGTACACCTGCAGATATAGAGTGCAGTATACCTGCAGATATAGAGTGCAGTATACCTGCAGATATAGAGTGCAGTATACCTGCAGATATAGAGTGCAGTACACCTGCAGATATAGAGTGCAGTACACCTGCAGATATAGAGTGCAGTACACCTGCAGATATAGAGTGCAGTACACCTGCAGATATAGAGTGCAGTATACCTGCAGATATAGAGTGCTGCAGATATAGAGTGCAGTACACCTGCAGATATAGAGTGCAGTACACCTGCAGATATAGAGTGCAGTATACCTGCAGATATAGAGTGCAGTATACCTGCAGATATAGAGTGCAGTACACCTGCAGATATAGAGTGCAGTACACCTGCAGATATAGAGTGCAGTACACCTGCAGATATAGAGTGCAGTATACCTGCAGATATAGAGTGCAGTATACCTGCAGATAGAGTGCAGTATACCTGCAGATAGAGTGCCCTGCAGATATAGAGTGCAGTATACCTGCAGATATAGAGTGCAGTATACCTGCAGATATAGAGTGCAGTACACCTGCAGATATAGAGTGCAGTACACCTGCAGATATAGAGTGCCACCTGCAGATATAGAGTGCAGTACACCTGCAGATATAGAGTGCAGTACACCTGCAGATATAGAGTGCAGTACACCTGCAGATATAGAGTGCAGTACACCTGCAGATATAGAGTGCAGTATACCTGCAGATGCAGTATACCTGCAGATATAGAGTGCAGTATACCTGCAGATACCTGCAGAGTGCAGTATACCTGCAGATATAGAGATAGATAGAGTGCAGTATACCTGCAGATATAGAGTGCAGTATACCTGCAGATATAGAGTGCAGTATACCTGCAGATATAGAGTGCAGTATACCTGCAGATATAGAGTGCAGTACACCTGCAGATATAGAGTGCAGTACACCTGCAGATATAGAGTGCAGTACACCTGCAGATATAGAGTGCAGTACACCTGCAGATATAGAGTGCAGTACACCTGCAGATATAGAGTGCAGTACACCTGCAGATATAGAGTGCAGTACACCTGCAGATATAGAGTGCAGTACACCTGCAGATATAGAGTGCAGTATACCTGCAGATATAGAGTGCAGTATACCTGCAGATATAGAGTGCAGTACCTGCAGATACAGAGTGCAGTACACCTGCAGATATAGAGTGCAGTATACCTGCAGATAGAGTGCAGTATACCTGCAGATACAGAGTGCAGTACACCTGCAGATACAGAGTGCAGTATACCTGCAGATACAGAGTGCAGTATACCTGCAGATATAGAGTGCAGTATACCTGCAGATACAGAGTGCAGTATACCTGCAGATATAGAGTGCAGTATACCTGCAGATACAGAGTGCAGTATAGGAACTATTCAAGTGGGAAAAGGTAAATGAAACTGATAGGTGACTTGGCTGTCTAACCTCTACACTAAGTTCACTGGAAAGATTTGTTCAAACTGCACATAGCTTCTCTCCGTAGAGGGAATGAGTTTCTACCTACTCAGGGGCTCGTATTGCATTTCACGATGTAACAAGTAAAATCAAGAGAATTCCTGCAGATATTGAAAAAGTATAGGGTTTCACTGTCCACGGTCATTGAAAAGCTGATTATCTTTGTGAACTAACTAATAGCTAAGCTTCCTTTAATTTATGGCTACGACTTACCGTCATTTCTAGACAGGTTTTGATGGTAGGCTGTTAAGATAAATAAGAATGGGTTCTTAAGACGTGCCTAGTTAAATACAGCCTCCAGAAAATGCTCAAGAATAAACACTAACAGGTGACAGCACCCCTTGCTGGAAGTACTGTAGCTTCACACACAGCTGTCTCAGAACAGATTTGCTCAACTTGCTCTGTGTGAAGTGAATGACCAAACAGTTAATTACCATCCATGTACTTCTTCCTATTTGATAAGATGTACGGTTTGAAATGTCCTAAAGTGGCCTAGGAAGACAGCGGCACTCCTCATACAACAGCCAAAAGGAACAAACAAGGTAGCTGAGTACCAAACTATATTTATTGTATACAGTAGTAAAAGACAATGTACAAATCATTAGAGCAACATAAGGACTAGTGGACCCGTGCTGCCTACTCAAGTCCACCACAACAGTCTGAAGGCAGGTGGGAAGAGTCATCAAGTCTGATTAGAAACAAAAAAAGGTCAAAGGTTGTTGAAGTCATGGTGGATTCCCTTTTATTTTGTCACAAAATATTGATTGAGGGATGGGCTAAAACCAGGAGCTCAACTACTTCCCTTAAATATGTGTGGAAGGGTTAGAAACCAAACATGTGAAAGGTAAGTCTTTCAAAGCGATGTTGAAAATAGACCTGAAACTCTTTTCAATCATAGACGTTTCTGTTCACTTTAGTAAAGCCTTTGTTCCAGAGACACAAAGCAATTCAATCTAATGGCACCAGCAGTAGAGCACCCCATTCACCAATATTCCTTCACACTGTACAGGTTTAAAATTACAATTGATCACTTGGACTGCATATTTTGCTAAATGTACTTAAAAACAGCAGACAAAAAAAAATAAAAACAATTTTGCATATTATCAGACCTGTTCAACACTAAGTCCCTCAACATATGGTAGATTTAATATGTGTCCCAAATGGCACCCTATAGTGCACTACTTTGTTTAGTATAGAGCACTGTAAGAGGAATAGGGTGCTATTTGGGACAAAGCCTGAATGATTTGAACACCCCCACATCCCCATTGCATCGTGTGTGAAACAAACACATTCTCCAAAACAAGCAGTTTATAGTCCATCCTCAATATGAATATAAACAAGACATTTGTGGATTGGTGGCATGAAATCCAGCTTGAAAAGAATAAGACCATGGCTACGATCAGATCAATCACAAAAAAAAACAAAAAAAAGTGGGACCATTATTTAATTAAAAAAAAGTTGCTGCTCATCAACTGTGTTTCTGTCCTCAGAGGGTCCATACACCTTTAAGAGAAGCCTCCTCCGGTCTGTTGTTGAAATACATCAATAGTATCCTCGTCTTCCATCTCAAGCTGCCAACACAAATACATAGAATGGTCAGTGTACTTGTAACTCCATCTGTACATGTTACAACTTCGTCTGAATCTTTTGCATTATAGAGGACTACACCGAAAGGGAGTGTCACCTACCTGTGCAGGTGTGTCGGTCTCGTTGATTGGCTGTCCGTCAAACCTAAACCGTATCTGTCTAATTGACAAACCCTGAAATAAAATATGAGGGGAGAGAAAACAATTTCAGGCTCATCTAGCAAGTTACTGTGGTCAGGAGTTGCCCTGTAAGGTTGCAGCCTCAAAGCTTAACATTGTCTTATACGAGCAGAAAAGTAGACAGATGAATGTAAACTTTAAGGACAGCCTCACCTGTCTTTCGCAGTACGCCTTCATCAGCTTGCTGAGCGGAGTGTGCCTTTTAATTTTGAACTGGACTACTGACCCATCTTGACCTGCAACCTTAAGGTTGATGTGGTCGTTTTCAGTCTTCACTCCTTCCTGAAAAAACAGTGGGGAACCGGTGCATTTCAGAGACAATAGCTACATTGTTTATATCAAATAAATAAAATATCACAGTTTATAGGTGATATAACACATGGTTAGCAGATGTTAATGCGAGTGTTGGGAAATGCTTGTGCGTCTAGTTCCCACAGTGCTGTAATATCTAACAATTTCACAACTACCTAATAGACACATCTAAAGGGGTGAATGAGAATATGTACATATAAATATGGATAAGCGATGGACCGAGTGGCATAGGCAAGATGCAGTAGATGGTATAGAGTACTGTATATACAGTTGATATGAGTAATGTAAGATATGTAAACATGATTAGAGTGACATTTAAAATGAACCGTGATTTGGGTCTCAATGTGGGCAGCAGCCTCTCAATGTTAGTGATGGCCGTTTAACAGTCTGATGGCCTTGAGATAGAAGCAGTTTCTCAATTTCTCGGGCCCAGCTTAAAAGCTACAGTCTAACAGTTAATGTTATGCATTAGATGGAGCAAACTTTTTGGCTACAATTAAAGCATCTCGACGGGCATTGTAACATGAAGATGTTAGCTAACTTGTCAAGGCAACTCAATCTAATAAAACTACGTTAGATACCACACTGCTAGCGGTTGTATCTTAATGTACCTTCATTTTAGCAGAGTCCCATTGGGACAAAGTGTCTCTTTTGTAAGGGAGCCCTGCATCGCACAATTACACAACAGTGTCACAAAAAACGGCAGTGTAGGACGAGCATAACAGCACTGGTAGGTTGACGAGTTCAGTCTGTCGGTGAGTTAATATTTCGGTGTCAAACATTTGTGTTTAGCCTTTGTAGCTAGCAATAGTTTAGCTAGTTAGCTCTAACAACAAGAGTCATGTTAACCTAGATGGCTAACTGGTCAGCCATCAGTGGGGCGGCAGCTCCAGCTAACGTTAGCATGCTAGCTCTAACAACAAGAGTCATGTTAACCTAGATGGCTAACTGGTCAGCCATCAGTAGGGCGGCAGCTCCATCTAACGATGGCATGCTCAGCCATCAGTACAAGAGTCATGCTAACTAGATGGCTAACTGGTCAGCCATCAGTAGGGCGGCAGCTCCAGCTAACTAGATGGCTAACTGGTCAGCCATCAGTGGGGTGGCAGCTCCAGCTAACTAGATGGCTAACTGGTCAGCCACCAGTAGAGCGGCAGCTCCAGCTAACTAGATGGCTAACTGGTCAGCCACCAGTAGGGCGGCAGGTCCAGCTAACTAGATGGCTAACTCTCAGCCACCAGTAGAGCGGCAGCTCCAGCTAACTAGATGGCTAACTGGTCAGCCACCAGTGGGGCGGCAGCTCCAGCTAACGTTAGATGGCTAACTCGTCAGCCATCAGTAGGGCGGCAGCTCCAGCTAACTAGATGGCTAACTGGTCAGCCACCAGTAGGGCGGCAGCTCCAGCTAACTAGATGGCTAACTGGTCAGCCACCAGTAGGGCGGCAGCTCCAGCTAACTAGATGGCTAACTGGTCAGCCATCAGTAGGGCGGCAGCTCCAGCTAACTAGATGGCTAACTGGTCAGCCACCAGTAGGGCGGCAGCTCCAGCTAACTAGATGGCTAACTGGTCAGCCACCAGTAGGGCGGCAGCTCCAGCTAACTAGATGGCTAACTGGTCAGCCATCAGTAGGGCGGCAGCTCCAGCTAACTAGATGGCTAACTGGTCAGCCATCAGTAGGGCAAGAGCCATGCTAACCTAGATGGCTAACTGGTCAGCCATCAGTAGGGGCGGCAGCTCCAGCTAACTAGATGGCTAACTGGTCAGCCATCAGTAGGGCGGCAGCTCCAGCTAACTTAGATGGCTAACTGGTCAGCCATCAGTGGGGCAGCAGCCATGCTAACTAGATGGCTAACTGGTCAGCCATCAGTGGGGCGGCAGCTCCAGCTAACGATGGCTAACTGGTCAGCCATCAACAGGGCAAGCAGCCAGCTAACTAGATGGCTAACTGGTCAGCCATCAGTAGGGCGGCAGCTCCAGCTAACGTTAGCTAACTGGTCAGCTCTTACAACAAGTCATGCTAACTAGATGGCTAACTGGTCAGCCATCAGTAGGGCGGCAGCTCCAGCTAACTAGATGGCTAACTGGTCAGCCATCAGTAGGGAGGCAGCTCCAGCTAACTAGATGGCTAACTGGTCAGCCATCAGTGGGGCGGCAGCTCCATCTAACGTTAGCATGCTAGCTCTAACAACAAGAGTCATGTTAACCTAGATGGCTAACTGGTCAGCCATCAGTAGGGAGGCAGCTCCAGCTAACTAGATGGCTAACTGGTCAGCCATCAGTGGGGCGGCAGCTCCAGCTAACTAGATGGCTAACTGGTCAGCCACCAGTAGGGCGGCAGCTCCAGCTAACTAGATGGCTAACCGGTCAGCCATCAGTAGGGCGGCAGCTCCAGCTAACTAGATGGCTAACTGGTCAGCCACCAGTGGGGCGGCAGCTCCAGCTAACGTTAGCATGCTAGCTCTAACAACAAGAGCCATGCTAACCTAGATGGCTAACTGGTCAGCCATCAGTGGGGCGGCAGCTCCAGCTAACGTTAGCATGCTAGCTAGTTATCTCATAAAGCCGCAGAGTGATAACGCCGTTGGTCTCTACTCCAACGGGCGCAGAAAAGTCACAATGGCGCTGTTTCACTGAAAACCACCACTTTACAAAAACAGGAATAGATAAATAGTACACTACATCTATCAGATAACTGACTAGTTAGCACACATTTTCTATACGCAAAACGTTACAAAATGTCCACAAATCAAACAACCTTTGTTTTCTCTTTTTACCCGCTCAAATCGGAATCTGGCAACCTACCGTTATCACCAACATATATATTAGTATCCTCGACAAGGAAATACGGAAAATATTCAATCACACACAACATTTCTTACCTTTGGCTTCTCTTCAGACATTGTGTAGCTAGTTAATGCTCTGATATGTACTACTTTACAGACAGATTGCTAAATGTTTGCGCTTATTTTTCCCTAACTCTCTCCGTCTTCTGTTTGTCGACCAGGAGCGAGCATAGGGGTTTTAAACTCTAATTGGTTCACTGGGTCACGTGTCTATAGATTTTTTCGTGACCGTGCTCACGCGAGCGCGCAAATCGGTTTAATGCGCGCTCCCGTGAATTAAAAGCTAAATTCGACAGCTTATTCTATCACCTGGATAAATCAATGTATGAAGTGTGTAAAGATACATGTTCGTTAATCAATGAAGCCTCTCGAAGATGTTTGAGCCGTGGCAATCATAGACTAATGTACACTGAACAAAAATATAAACGCAACATCAAATCACATGTTTATAAAGAGCTTTTTACATCAGCAGATGTCAAAAAGTGCTTATACACAAACCCAGACTAAAACCACAAAGCATGGCTAGTAGTTAACCAGAACAACACTTATTAAAGAGACTGGGTCGCATTCAAGTAGGCAAGAAACAGGAGACATTTTTTGAAAAGGAGTGTTGAAATGTAGTGCTGTGCTGCACATTCTACCTGAATGTGTACAATTTTCATATTTGCTGGCAGTCATTTAAAAAACGTTTTCTGACATTTGGGCCATCTTAACACAACCCTGGTGTTCTTCTCTCAGTAACTCTTTTCTCCTGCACCCAAATGAAAATATATTTCAGTAAAACATTGATTGATTATTAAAACACTGCAAAGAAAAAACCCTCCACAATTTTCCACAATGAATATATATGGACAGTTCCAGTCAAGAAATCATCAAATCACTAAATCAAATTGAGTTTCCAAATAAGTAAGCAGCATACTGGGGCGGCAGGGTAGCCGAGCTCCTCAGGGCTGTGTTCCTAGTTGAGCTACTTAGGGCCGTGTTCCTAGTCGAGCTCCTTAGGGCTGTGTTCCTAGTCGAGCTCCTCAGGGCTGTGTTCCTAGTTGAGCTACTTAGGGCTGTGTTCCAAGTTGAGCTCCTTAGGGCTGTGTTCCTAGTCGAGCTCCTTAGGGTTGTGTTCCTAGTTGAGCTACTTAGGGTTGTGTTCCTAGTTGAGCTACTTAGGGCTGTGTTCCTAGTTGAGCTACTTAGGGCTGTGTTCCTAGTCGAGCTCCTTAGGGCTGTGTTCCTAGTCGAGCTCCTTAGGGCTGTGTTCCTAGTTGAGCTACTTAGGGCTGTGTTCATAGTCAAGCTCCTTAGGGCTGTGTTCCTAGTTGAGCTACTTAGGGCTGTGTTCCTAGTCGAGCTCCTTAGGGCTGTGTTCATAGTCAAGCTCCTTAGCGCTGTGTTCCTAGTTGAGCTACTTAGGGCTGTGTTCCTAGTTGAGCTACTTAGGGCTGTGTTCCTAGTTGAGCTACTTAGGGCTGTGTTCCTAGTTGAGCTACTTAGGGCCGTGTTCCTAGTTGAGCTACTTAGGGCTGTGTTCCTAGTTGAGCTACTTAGGGCTGTGTTCCTAGTTGAGCTACTTAGGGCTGTGTTCCTAGTTGAGCTACTTAGGGCTGTGTTCCTAGTTGAGCTACTTAGGGCCGTGTTCCTAGTTGAGCTACTTAGGGCCGTGTTCCTAGTTGAGCTCCTTAGGGCTGTGTTCCTAGTCGAGCTCCTTAGGACTGTGTTCATAGTCGAGCTCCTTAGGGCTGTGTTCATAGTCAAGCTCCTTAGGGTTGTGTTGCTAACCGAGCTCCTTAGGGTTGTGTTGCTAACCGAGCTCCTTAGGGTTGTGTTGCTAACCGAGCTCCTTAGGGTTGTGTTGCTAACCGAGCTCCTTAGGGTTGTGTTGCTAACCGAGCTCCTTAGGGCTGTGTTGCTTCGTTGCATGAATTTTCTAGTGATGTCAGTATGCTTTTTGCTTCTCTTTGGTGAAATATTAGCTACTTGCAAAGTAACTTTATATTTTTTCTGAAGAAGCTACATTTTCTAAAAAGGCAGGATTTTGTGTAAGATGTAGCTACATTAGTATCAAAACTGTTTTTGTTATTCCAATGGCCAGAAACTGTTTTTGTTTCATAGTACTGTAGCTACATGTTGTTATCCAGACAACACTGTACAGACAACGCCAAACAGGTTATAAATACAATCATTTATTAAAGCATCTTGTAAATCCAGTTACAAAAAAAAAATCATTTCCAGATTGTTTCTCTTTTTCTCTCCAAATAAACAGAAACATGTCATAACAAGGGGAACATACCAGTAGTTCTGGTGTGGCTGCCGGCAGCTGGCCAGAAAACACAGACAGGGCGGCATCCCTAATGGCACCCTATTCCCTATAGGTCCCAGTCTAAAGTAGTGCACTATATAGGGACTAGGGTGCCATTTGGAACATATCAAAAGTAGTGCACTATATAAGGAATAGGGTGCCAATTTAGACGCACTCACAGAGAGCTGAAAAACAGCCTGTGTCTGCTTATAGTACTGACCCTCTCATCCTGACTATTAGAATTACACACAGTAAATACCCCAGCCTCCCATTGTCTTCCATCAGATAGCACGTGGATTCCGCCTGCACCGATCCGTCTTGTATCTCGCAAAGGATGATGGGATAGATCAAAAGAAGCCCGGTCAAAACGGGCTGTCACGACGTATTACCTAAGAGACATCATCCGCTGAACCTCATTCCTGCCTCAGAACTGTCTGAATTCAGCTATGGTATAAACCACAAATACAGTATGTCAATAATGTTGATGTTTTTTGATGAGGAAGTCTTAGTCGCCCCATTTTTACAGCTAGCTAATGATTATTGTGCTTCAATGAGCAGCATTTCTGAAGTTTGACAATGGGCACGAAAACATACATTTGTCCAACAGCTGAGCCAGTCCCTGAAATCATCTGGACTGAAACGACACTGATAACCAACCAGCTACTTACTACCTTCTTAGTGCTGCACACACAATGGTGAATCTTCCAACAAAAGCTAGCAATAACAAGCTACTGTAGCTAGTAGTGCTAATGCTTCCATTATTCTGAGTTTTCTCTCGAGTCAGCTGATCCAACAATACGACCCGGAGAAACATGCTGATCTGTGGACTGATTTCTGTTAACAGCTACTTCCTATTCATTGTGGGGCTGCATGTCTACAACTCCAGGGTCATTTAGACAGGCTAAACAAGCTTGTATATGTCAGTGACGGAAGAGCTAGCTGACTATGTCAGTAAGGGCTACAACAGATAGCAACATAGCTGATCAAGTCACTGCCTGGCGACCAACGGTCCTGCCACAGAATTTGAGCAGAAGGTTTGTTTTTATTTTCTCACAATTGCAAACTATTAAATCACTGTCACAACGTTTTTAATAATTTAGCTAGCTAGTTATTCTGCCTATTTCACGGAGAATCATACGAGAGCGCTGTGATGTAAAAAAATTATAATAATAATAATAAGGGACTATGTTTTAATTTGTTGAATGGCGGATGCTCAATATTGAAATTTGAATATGAGTTCCACGTCCTACAAGACCGGTTGAGGTACAAGCATCGCGGAGGAGTGACCCCATCTGACGTGAGACAATATCACCCTCCCTCCCATAAAGACCCAAATAACAATTCATCCTTCAGTAACAGAAGTACCAAGCGATGTCCTGCTTGTCTCATCAAAACATCACGCTCTCATTAAACAACAGTTTCAGTCACAATCATTAAAAAGACAAAAAATTATTATAAATGATTTTCATAATATAAAATATAACCGTTTAAATTAGTTAAAATACTGGAGACTAAATTCTATAATCATGGTTTACAGAAATAAGCACATGTTTATATTAACCACAGCCTTTAGTGTAAATTAACAACCTACATGTAGTAGTAGGGAGAAGCAACAGACTATATATTGGTTTGTTCTAGTCATATATATATTGGTTTGTTCTAGTCATATATAAAAGGCAAGTGTCATTTCACCAGATTTGAAACCATGTGGTTTAAACTCTGCTTCTCAGGCACTGGGTAGAATGGCAGCCTCGACCACCTGTGTTATAACTGATTATAAGTATTATAAGTAGTCGATTAACGACATGGATGGAAGCAGTGAAACTATTACTCACAGTCCAAAGTAGTCGATTAACGACATGGATGGAAGCAGTGAAACTATTACTCACAGTCCAAAGTAGTCGATTAACGACATGGATGGAAGCAGTGAAACTATTACTCACAGTCCAAAGTAGTCGATTAACGACACGGATGGAAGCAGTGAAACTATTACTCACAGTCCAAAGTAGTCGATTAACGACATGGATGGAAGCAGTGAAACTATTACTCACAGTCCAAAGTAGTCGATTAACGACATGGATGGAAGCAGTGAAACTATTACTCACAGTCCAAAGTAGTCGATTAACGACATGGATGGAAGCAGTGAAACTATTACTCACAGTCCAAAGTAGTCGATTAACGACATGGATGGAAGCAGTGAAACTATTACTCACAGTCCAAAGTAGTCGATTAACGACATGGATGGAAGCAGTGAAACTATTACTCACAGTCCAAAGTAGTCGATTAACAACATGGATGGAAGCAGTGAAACTATTACTCACAGTCCAAAGTAGTCGATTAACGACATGGATGGAAGCAGTGAAACTATTACTCACAGTCCAAAGTAGTCGATTAACGACATGGATGGAAGCAGTGAAACTATTACTCACAGTCCAAAGTAGTCGATTAACGACATGGATGGAAGCAGTGAAACTATTACTCACAGTCCAAAGTAGTCGATTAACGACATGGATGGAAGCAGTGAAACTATTACTCACAGTCCAAAGTAGTCGATTAACGACATGGATGGAAGCAGTGAAACTATTACTCACAGTCCAAAGTAGTCGATTAACGACATGGATGGAAGCAGTGAAACTATTACTCACAGTCCAAAGTAGTCGATTAACGACACGGATGGAAGCAGTGAAACTATTACTCACAGTCCAAAGTAGTCGATTAACGACACGGATGGAAGCAGTGAAACTATTACTCACAGTCCAAAGTAGTCGATTAACGACATGGATGGAAGCAGTGAAACTATTACTCACAGTCCAAAGTAGTCGATTAACGACATGGATGGAAGCAGTGAAACTATTACTCACAGTCCAAAGTAGTCGATTAACGACACGGATGGAAGCAGTGAAACTATTACTCACAGTCCAAAGTAGTCGATTAACGACATGGATGGAAGCAGTGAAACTATTACTCACAGTCCAAAGTAGTCGATTAACGACATGGATGGAAGCAGTGAAACTATTACTCACAGTCCAAAGTAGTCGATTAACGACACGGATGGAAGCAGTGAAACTATTACTCACAGTCCAAAGTAGTCGATTAACGACATGGATGGAAGCAGTGAAACTATTACTCACAGTCCAAAGTAGTCGATTAACGACATGGATGGAAGCAGTGAAACTATTACTCACAGTCCAAAGTAGTCGATTAACGACATGGATGGAAGCAGTGAAACTATTACTCACAGTCCAAAGTAGTCGATTAACGACATGGATGGAAGCAGTGAAACTATTACTCACAGTCCAAAGTAGTCGATTAACGACATGGATGGAAGCAGTGAAACTATTACTCACAGTCCAAAGTAGTCGATTAACGACATGGATGGAAGCAGTGAAACTATTACTCACAGTCCAAAGTAGTCGATTAACGACATGGATGGAAGCAGTGAAACTATTACTCACAGTCCAAAGTAGTCGATTAACGACATGGATGGAAGCAGTGAAACTATTACTCACAGTCCAAAGTAGTCGATTAACGACATGGATGGAAGCAGTGAAACTATTACTCACAGTCCAAAGTAGTCGATTAACGACATGGATGGAAGCAGTGAAACTATTACTCACAGTCCAAAGTAGTCGATTAACGACATGGATGGAAGCAGTGAAACTATTACTCACAGTCCAAAGTAGTCGATTAACGACATGGATGGAAGCAGTGAAACTATTACTCACAGTCCAAAGTAGTCGATTAACGACATGGATGGAAGCAGTGAAACTATTACTCACAGTCCAAAGTAGTCGATTAACGACACGGATGGAAGCAGTGAAACTATTACTCACAGTCCAAAGTAGTCGATTAACGACACGGATGGAAGCAGTGAAACTATTACTCACAGTCCAAAGTAGTCGATTAACGACATGGATGGAAGCAGTGAAACTATTACTCACAGTCCAAAGTAGTCGATTAACGACATGGATGGAAGCAGTGAAACTATTACTCACAGTCCAAAGTAGTCGATTAACGACACGGATGGAAGCAGTGAAACTATTACTCACAGTCCAAAGTAGTCGATTAACGACATGGATGGAAGCAGTGAAACTATTACTCACAGTCCAAAGTAGTCGATTAACGACATGGATGGAAGCAGTGAAACTATTACTCACAGTCCAAAGTAGTCGATTAACGACACGGATGGAAGCAGTGAAACTATTACTCACAGTCCAAAGTAGTCGATTAACGACATGGATGGAAGCAGTGAAACTATTACTCACAGTCCAAAGTAGTCGATTAACGACATGGATGGAAGCAGTGAAACTATTACTCACAGTCCAAAGTAGTCGATTAACGACACGGATGGAAGCAGTGAAACTATTACTCACAGTCCAAAGTAGTCGATTAACGACATGGATGGAAGCAGTGAAACTATTACTCACAGTCCAAAGTAGTCGATTAACGACATGGATGGAAGCAGTGAAACTATTACTCACAGTCCAAAGTAGTCGATTAACGACATGGATGGAAGCAGTGAAACTATTACTCACAGTCCAAAGTAGTCGATTAACGACATGGATGGAAGCAGTGAAACTATTACTCACAGTCCAAAGTAGTCGATTAACGACACGGATGGAAGCAGTGAAACTATTACTCACAGTCCAAAGTAGTCGATTAACGACACGGATGGAAGCAGTGAAACTATTACTCACAGTCCAAAGTAGTCGATTAACGACATGGATGGAAGCAGTGAAACTATTACTCACAGTCCAAAGTAGTCGATTAACGACATGGATGGAAGCAGTGAAACTATTTAAGGCATTAAAATGTAAAGAGGTTCAACTCCTTGGGTCTGTGGTCTGAAATTGGACTCATATTGCTCATCAAACCCGAGGGGACAGTCTATAAACCTTATTTCCCTATTCTGTGGCATAGAGTAGCTACTAAACAGAGTATTGTAATGAGTAATGGCTGCCCTGAGGATCAATAATGATCACATAGTATGTCCTTAGAGAGACAAATCACTTCTTCTCATTATAAATATAGAATGGTATAGTTGTGTTCATCAACAACTCATATGTTACAATAACACAATTGCGATGTCAAAATAAGACACAACCCGGGAGCTATAGTCAGGGAGGGTTTGACAGTGACACTTCTCAGTCAATCTAAATCTCAGTCCATTGGAAAGGTATTTGAAATGCTCGAAACAAAAGGACATGTGACGTGATACTTGATCGGTCCATACCATTGATAAAGTGATGTAAATAATGGAAGAAAATAACATGGTTGGTTATCCACTCTATCGACAGCTAGAGAAAAGCTATATGTAATGGTTGAGGGAAAGCAGGTAGACATTTTAATTAGACACATTCTAGAATGTTCTGGTAAAGAGGTCAATGGAATGCAGACAGCCTAAACGTAGGCTAATGTTGCTGGGGGGCATGATGAGGAGAATCTGGATCTTTCCCCCACACGTTTCCATGGCATTTCCATTGTTTTGTTAGAGTTCCATTGACCTCTTTACCACATATATATGCAATGAGAGACTACGGTCCTACGGTTCTTAGAATGGTGAACAAGATATTGAGTAGCTGATTAACAGCTTTCAGTTATCCAGACATCTGGTTTGAGGAGAACAGTCCCTCTTGTCTTCAAAGAATTTTAGCCTTGTAGTGTTAGCCTTTTAGCCTGTTAGCCTGGGGCGGTGGGAAGCCAACTGGACTGTGTCCTGTCCTGTGAGCCTGTTAGCCTTGGGCGGTGGGAAGCCAACTGGACTGTCCTGTCCTGTGAGCCTTTTAGCCTGTTAGCCTGGGGCGGTGGGAAGCCAACTGGACTGTGTCCTGTCCTGTTAGCCTGTTAGCCTGGGGCGGTGGGAAGCCAACTGGACTGTGTCCTGTCCTAGCCTGTTAGCCTGGGGCGGGGGAAGCCAGCTTGGCTGTGTCCTGTCCTATCCTGTTAGCCTGTTAGCCTGGGGCGGTGGGAAGCCAACTGGACTGTGTCCTGTCCTAGCCTGTTAGCCTGGGGCGGGGGAAGCCAGCTTGGCTGTGTCCTGTCCTATCCTGCTAGTCTGTTAGCCTTTTAGCCTGTGGCAGTGGGAAGTCAACTGGACTGTGTCCTGTCCTGTTAGCCTGGGGCGGTGGGAAGCAAGCTGGGCTGTGTCCTGTCCTGTTAGCCTGGGGCGGTGGGAAGCAAGCTGGGCTGTGTCCTGTCCTAGCCTGTTAGCCTGTTAGCCTGGGACGGTGGGAGGTCAACTGGGCTGTGTCCTGTTAGCCTGGGGCAGTGGGAGGTCAACTGGTCTGTGTCCTGTCCTGTTAGCCTGGGGCGGTGGGAAGCAAGCTGGGCTGTGTCCTGTCCTAGCCTGTTAGCCTGGGGCAGTGGGAGGTCAACTGGTCTGTGTCCTGTCCTGTTAGCCTGGGACGGTGGGAGGTCAACTGGGCTGTGTCCTGTCCTGTCCCTAATCACCTGATCCAGTTGGTTCCGTAGCTGGACACAGATCTGACACTGCATCTCTTCTTCACTATCATGTTGATGTAGGCTTTCATGATCTTGGTGATCTCTCCAACCTGAAACAACACAGAGGATACAGTTTTAAAAGCAAGGAAAACGGCGTACAGAGGCCCATTAATCAGCAACCATCACTCCTGTGTTCCAACGGCACGTTGTGTTAGCTAATCCAAGTACAGAGGCCCATTAATCAGCAACCATCACTCCAGTGTTCCAACGGCACGTTGTGTTAGCTAATCCAAGTTTATCATTTTAAAAAGGCTAATTGATCATTAGAAAACCCTTTTGCAATTATGTTAGCACAGCTGAAAACTGTTGTTCTGATTAAAGAAGCAATACAACTGGCCTTCTTTAGACTAGTTGAGTATCTGGAGCATCAGCATTTGTGGGTTTGATTACAGAACACAGGAGTGATGGTTGCTGATAATGGGCCTCTGTACGCCTGTGTAGATATTCCATTAAAAATCAGCCGTTTCCAGCTACAATAGTAATTTACAACATTAACAATGTCTACACTGTATTTCTAATCAATTTTACGTTATTTTAATGAACAAAACATTTAGCTTTTCTTTCAAAAACAAGGACATTTCTAAGTGACGCCAAAATTTTTGAACTGTATGTGTTTATAAGCATCATAACAGCCACACAAGGCCTTGTTGGTTGACGTTCTGGGTACCAGTCTATTTGCTATCGTGTCGACTCCCTGTCATTCATTGTCTAGACAAACATCTTGGCATGAGCATAAACAGACCTGGGACCAGGCTACTGAAAGGCTACAAAGCATTTCTAATCTGGTGTTATAAACAGACCTGGGACCAGGCTACAGAAAGGCTACAAAGCATTTCTAATCTGGTGTTATAAACAGACCTGGGACCAGGCTACTGAAAGGCTACAAAGCATTTCTAATCTGGTGTTATAAACAGACCTGGGACCAGGCTACTGAAAGGCTACAAAGCATTAATAATCTGGTGTCATAAACAGACCTGGGACCAGGCTACTGAAAGGCTACAAAGCATTTCTAATCTGGTGTTATAAACAGACCTGGGACCAGGCTACTGAAAGGCTACAAAGCATTTCTAATCTGGTGTTATAAACAGACCTGGGACCAGGCTACTGAAAGGCTGCAAAGCATTAATAATCTGGTGTTATAAACAGACCTGGGACCAGGCTACTGAAAGGCTACAAAGCATTTCTAATCTGGTGTTATAAACAGACCTGGGACCAGGCTACTGAAAGGCTACAAAGCATTAATAATCTGGTGTTATAAACAGACCTGGGACCAGGCTACTGAAAGGCTACAAAGCATTTCTAATCTGGTGTTATAAACAGACCTGGGACCAGGCTACTGAAAGGCTGCAAAGCATTACTAATCTGGTGTTATAAACAGACCTGGGACCAGGCTACTGAAAGGCTACAAAGCATTTCTAATCTGGTGTTATAAACAGACCTGGGACCAGGCTACTGAAAGGCTACAAAGCATTTATAATCTGGTGTTATAAACAGACCTGGGACCAGGCTACTGAAAGGCTACAAAGCATTTCTAATCTGGTGTTATAAACAGACCTGGGACCAGGCTACTGAAAGGCTACAAAGCATTTCTAATCTGGTGTTATAAACAGACCTGGGACCAGGCTACTGAAAGGCTACAAAGCATTTCTAATCTGGTGTTATAAACAGACCTGGGACCAGGCTACTGAAAGGCTGCAAAGCATTAATAATCTGGTGTTATAAACAGACCTGGGACCAGGCTACTGAAAGGCTACAAAGCATTTCTAATCTGGTGTTATAAACAGACCTGGGACCAGGCTACTGAAAGGCTACAAAGCATTTCTAATCTGGTGTTATAAACAGACCTGGGACCAGGCTACTGAAAGGCTACAAAGCATTTCTAATCTGGTGTCATAAACAGACCTGGGACCAGGCTACTGAAAGGCTACAAAGCATTAATAATCTGGTGTTATAAACAGACCTGGGACCAGGCTACTGAAAGGCTACAAAGCATTAATAATCTGGTGTTATAAACAGACCTGGGACCAGGCTACTGAAAGGCTACAAAGCATTTCTAATCTGGTGTTATAAACAGACCTGGGACCAGGCTACTGAAAGGCTGCAAAGCATTAATCATCTGGTGTTATAAACAGACCTGGGACCAGGCTACTGCTTCTATAATGTTGTATTATGGTGTAATACTGTACCAGAGGTGTCTCAAAGAACATCTCTCTGTCGTCCACTGTGATTTTATAAGTCGTGGCCTGGGGAGATCCGAAGAAGATGATGTGTTCGTAGGGGAACGTCTCCAGAGGTTTGGGTTCTCCTCTCTTGTAGACCGACACGTTCTCTGCACTCACACTCAGCCACAGGTCATGAGGAAAGCCTCCTTCTTTACACTAAGGAAACAGAGACATACAGCAGGTCAGATACAAAGTTAAAGGAATGAATGAATCAAATACCCTAGCCCTATTCACCACAGTATCCCCCCTAGCCCTATTCACCACAGTATCATCCCTAGCCCTATTCACCACAGTATCCCCCCTAGCCCTATTCACCACAGTATCTATCCTCCCTAGCCCTATTCACCACAGTATCATCCCTAGCCCTATTCACCACAGTATCCCCCTAGCCCTATTCACCACAGTATCTATCCTCCCTAGCCCTATTCACCACAGTATCATCCCTAGCCCTATTCACCACAGTATCATCCCTAGCCCTATTCACCACAGTATCATCCCTAGCCCTATTCACCACAGTATCTATCCTCCCTAGCCCTATTCACCACAGTATCATCCCTAGCCCTATTCACCACAGTATCCCCCTAGCCCTATTCACCACAGTATCTATCCTCCCTAGACCTATTCACCACAGTATCATCCCTAGCCCTATTCACCACAGTATCATCCCTAGCCCTATTCACCACAGTATCCCCCTAGCCCTATTCACCACAGTATCTATCCTCCCTAGCCCTATTCACCACAGTATCATCCCTAGCCCTATTCACCACAGTATCCCCCTAGCCCTATTCACCACAGTATCTATCCTCCCTAGACCTATTCACCACAGTATCATCCCTAGCCCTATTCACCACAGTATCATCCCTAGCCCTATTCACCACAGTATCATCCCTAGCCCTATTCACCACAGTATCCTCCCTAGCCCTATTCACCACAGTATCCCCCTAGCCCTGTTCACCACAGTATCACCCCTAGCCCTGTTCACCACAGTATCCCCCTAGCCCTGTTCACCACAGTATCATCCCTAGCCCTATTCACCACAGTATCCTCCCTAGCCCTATTCACCACAGTATCCTCCCTAGCCCTATTCACCACAGTATCCTCCCTAGCCCTATTCACCACAGTATCATCCCTAGCCCTATTCACCACAGTATCATCCCTAGCTCTAGTCACCACAGTATCCTCCCTAGCCCCATTCGCCACAGTATCAACCCTAGCCCTATTCACCACAGTATCATCCCGAGCCCTGTTCACCACAGTATCATCCCTAGCCCTGTTCACCACAGTATCCCCCCTAGCCCTGTTCACCACAGTATTCTCCCTAGCCCTATTCACCACAGTATCCTCCCTAGCCCTATTCACCACAGTATCATCCCTAGCCCTATTCACCACAGTATCATCCCTAGCCCTATTCACCACAGTATCCTCCCTAGCCCTATTCACCACAGTATCATCCCTAGCCCTATTCACCACAGTATCCTCCCTAGCCCTATTCACCACAGTATCCTCCCTAGCCCTATTCACCACAGTATTCTCCCTAGCCCTATTCACCACAGTATCATCCCTAGCCCTATTCACCACAGTATCCTCCCTAGCCCTATTCACCACAGTATCATCCCTAGACCTATTCACCACAGTATCCTCCCTAGCCCTATTCACCACAGTATCCTCCTAGCCCTATTCACCACAGTATCCTCTCTAGCCCTATTCACCACATTATCCTCCCTAGCCCTATTCACCACAGTATCCTCCCTAGCCCTATTCACCACAGTATCATCCCTAGCCCTATTCACCACAGTATTCTCCCTAGCCCTATTCATCACAGTATCCTCCCTAGCCCTATTCACCACAGTATCCTCCCTAGCCCTGTTCACCACAGTATCCTCCCTAGCCCTATTCACCACAGTATCCTCCCTAGCCCTATTCACCACAGTATCCTCCCTAGCCCTGTTCACCACAGTATCCTCCCTAGCCCTATTCACCACAGTATCCTCCCTAGCCCTATTCACCACAGTATCCTCCCTAGCCCTATTCACCACAGTATCATCCCTAGCCCTATTCACCACAGTATCATCCCTAGCCCTATTCACCACAGTATCCTCCCTAGCCCTATTCACCACAGTATCATCCCTAGCCCTATTCACCACAGTATCATCCCTAGCCCTATTCACCACAGTATCATCCCTAGCCCTATTCACCACAGTATCATCCCTAGCCCTATTCACCACAGTATCCTCCCTAGCCCTATTCACCACAGTATCCTCCCTAGCCCTATTCACCACAGTATCATCCCTAGCCCTATTCACCACAGTATCATCCCTAGCCCTATTCACCACAGTATCCTCCCTAGCCCTATTCACCACAGTATCCTCCCTAGCCCTATTCACCACAGTATCCTCCCTAGCCCTATTCACCACAGTATCCTCCCTAGCCCTATTCACCACAGTATCCTCCCTAGCCCTATTCACCACAGTATCCTCCCTAGCCCTATTCACCACAGTATCCTCCCTAGCCCTATTCACCACAGTATCCTCCCTAGCCCTATTCACCACAGTATCCTCCCTAGCCCTATTCACCACAGTATCCTCCCTAGCCCTATTCACCACAGTACAATACTTTACATTACACCTGTATGTATTTATTTACCTCCACGTCGAACAGTGTGGACCCATATCCAGGCCACTCCTTGATGATGTTCATGTATTTGAGCATGGCTGTGTGCTGGTCCAGTCCCTGGAGACGGGACCATTTCTCTAAGATGGAGGTTCTGGTGGCTGAGGTCTCCTCCTTCACCCACATCTCTAGCATCTGAACAAGAACCAGACAAGACTTAGTACCTTGCTCAAGGGCATAACAACAGGCGACAATATCCAGGATGATGTCAGCAACCCTCTGGTTTCACTGACTACACCAGATGTTTCCAGTCGGAGCTGGGATTCGAACGCTTCTCTAAACTCCTCTAACCGCTAGGCTACCTGTTCCTGGCCTAGCCTCTAGGCTACCTGTTCCTCCTCTAACCGCTAGGCTACCTGTTCCTGGCCTAACCGCTAGGCTACCTGATCCTCCTCTAACCGCTAGGCTACCTGATCCTCCTCTAACCGCTAGGCTACCTGTTCCTGGCCTAGCCTCTAGGCTACCTGTTCCTCCTCTAACCACTAGGCTACCTGTTCCTTCTCTAACCGCTAGGCTACCTGTTCCTCCTCTAACCGCTAGGCTACCTGTTCCTCCTCTAACCGCTAGGCTACCTTTTCCTCCTCTAACCGCTAGGCTACCTGTTCCTGGCCTAACCGCTAGGCTACCTGTCCCTCCTCTAACCGCTAGGCTACCTGTTCCTCCTCTAACCGCTAGGCTACCTGTTCCTCCTCTAACCGCTAGGCTACCTGTTCCTCCTCTAACCGCTAGGCTACCTGTTCCTCCTCTAACCGCTAGGCTACCTGTTCCTCCTCTAACCGCTAGGCTACCTGTTCCTCCTCTAACCGCTAGGCTACCTATTCCTCCTCTAACCGCTAGGCTACCTGTTCCTCCTCTAACCGCTAGTCTACCTGTTCCTCCTCTAACCGCTAGGCTACCTGTTCCTCCTCTAACCGCTAGGCTACCTGTTCCTCCTCTAACCGCTAGGCTACCTGTTCCTCCTCTAACCGCTAGGCTACCTGTTCCTCCTCTAACCGCTAGGCTACCTGTTCCTCCTCTAACCGCTAGGCTACCTGTTCCTCCTCTAACCGCTAGGCTACCTGTTCCTCCTCTAACCGCTAGGCTACCTGTTCCTCCTCTAACCGCTAGGCTACCTGTTCCTCCTCTAACCGCTAGTCTACCTGTTCCTTCTCTAACCGCTAGGCTACCTGTTCCTCCTCTAACCGCTAGGCTACCTGTTCCTCCTCTAACCGCTAGGCTACCTGTTCCTGGCCTAGCCTCTAGGCTACCTGTTCCTCCTCTAACCGCTAGGCTACCTGTTCCTTCTCTAACCGCTAGGCTACCTGTTCCTCCTCTAACCGCTAGGCTACCTGTTCCTCCTCTAACAGCTAGGCTACCTGTTCGTCCTCTAACCGCTAGGCTACCTGTTCCTCCTCTAACCCCTAGTCTACCTGTTCCTCCTCTAACCGCTAGGCTACCTGTTCCTCCTCTAACCGCTAGGCTACCTGTTCCTCCTCTAACCCCTAGGCTACCTGTTCCTCCTCTAACCGCTAGGCTACCTGTTCCTTCTCTAACCGCTAGGCTACCTGTTCCTCCTCTAACCACTAGGCTACCTGTTCCTCCTCTAACAGCTAGGCTACCTGTTCCTCCTCTAACCGCTAGGCTACCTGTTCCTCCTCTAACCGCTAGGCTACCTGTTCCTCCTCTAACCGCTAGTCTACCTGTTCCTTCTCTAACCGCTAGGCTACCTGTTCCTCCTCTAACCGCTAGGCTACCTGTTCCTCCTCTAACCGCTAGGCTACCTGTTCCTGGCCTAGCCTCTAGGCTACCTGTTCCTCCCCTAACCTCTAGGCTACCTGTTCCTCCTCTAACCTCTAGGCTACCTGTTCCTCCTCTAACCGCTAGGCTACCTGTTCCTCCTCTAACCGCTAGGCTACCTGTTCCTCCTCTAACCGCTAGGCTACCTGTTCCTCCTCTAACCGCTAGGCTACCTGTTCCTCCTCTAACCGCTAGGCTACCTGTTCCTCCTCTAACCGCTAGGCTACCTGTTCCTGGCCTAGCCTCTAGGCTACCTTTTCCTCCTCTAACCACTAGGCTACCTGTTCCTTCTCTAACCGCTAGGCTACCTGTTCCTCCTCTAACCGCTAGGCTACCTGTTCCTCCTCTAACCGCTAGGCTACCTTTTCCTCCTCTAACCGCTAGGCTACCTGTTCCTGGCCTAACCGCTAGGCTACCTGTCCCTCCTCTAACCGCTAGGCTACCTGTTCCTCCTCTAACCGCTAGGCTACCTTTTCCTCCTCTAACCGCTAGGCTACCTGTTCCTGCCCTAACCGCTAGGCTACCTGATCCTCCTCTAACCGCTAGGCTACCTGTTCCTCCTCTAACCACTAGGCTACCTGTTCCTTCTCTAACCGCTAGGCTACCTGTTCCTCCTCTAACCGCTAGGCTACCTGTTCCTCCTCTAACCGCTAGTCTACCTGTTCCTCCTCTAACCGCTAGGCTACCTGTTCCTCCTCTAACCGCTAGGCTACCTGTTCCTCCTCTAACCGCTAGGCTACCTGTTCCTCCTCTAACCGCTAGGCTACCTGTTCCTTCTCTAACCGCTAGGCTACCTGTTCCTCCTCTAACCGCTAGGCTACCTGTTCCTCCTCTAACCGCTAGGCTACCTGTTCCTCCTCTAACCCCTAGGCTACCTGTTCCTCCTCTAACCGCTAGGCTACCTGTTCCTCCTCTAACCGCTAGTCTACCTGTTCCTTCTCTAACCGCTAGGCTACCTGTTCCTCCTCTAACCGCTAGGCTACCTGTTCCTCCTCTAACCGCTAGGCTACCTGTTCCTGGCCTAGCCTCTAGGCTACCTGTTCCTCCTCTAACCGCTAGGCTACCTGTTCCTTCTCTAACCGCTAGGCTACCTGTTCCTCCTCTAACCGCTAGGCTACCTGTTCCTCCTCTAACAGCTAGGCTACCTGTTCGTCCTCTAACCGCTAGGCTACCTGTTCCTCCTCTAACCCCTAGTCTACCTGTTCCTCCTCTAACCGCTAGGCTACCTGTTCCTCCTCTAACCGCTAGGCTACCTGTTCCTCCTCTAACCCCTAGGCTACCTGTTCCTCCTCTAACCGCTAGGCTACCTGTTCCTTCTCTAACCGCTAGGCTACCTGTTCCTCCTCTAACCACTAGGCTACCTGTTCCTCCTCTAACAGCTAGGCTACCTGTTCCTCCTCTAACCGCTAGGCTACCTGTTCCTCCTCTAACCGCTAGGCTACCTGTTCCTCCTCTAACCGCTAGGCTACCTGTTCCTGCTCTAACCGCTAGGCTACCTGTTCCTCCTCTAACCGCTAGGCTACCTGTTCCTCCTCTAACCGCTAGGCTACCTGTTCCTGGCCTAGCCTCTAGGCTACCTGTTCCTCCTCTAACCGCTAGGCTACCTGTTCCTTCTCTAACCGCTAGGCTACCTGTTCCTCCTCTAACCGCTAGGCTACCTGTTCCTCCTCTAACCGCTAGGCTACCTGTTCCTCCTCTAACCGCTAGGCTACCTGTTCCTCCTCTAACCGCTAGTCTACCTGTTCCTTCTCTAACCGCTAGGCTACCTGTTCCTCCTCTAACCGCTAGGCTACCTGTTCCTCCTCTAACCGCTAGGCTACCTGTTCCTGGCCTAGCCTCTAGGCTACCTGTTCCTGGCCTAGCCTCTAGGCTACCTGTTCCTGGCCTAGCCTCTAGGCTACCTGTTCCTCCTCTAACTGCTAGGCTACCTGTTCCTCCTCTAACCGCTAGGCTACCTGTTCCTCCTCTAACTGCTAGGCTACCTGTTCCTCCTCTAACCCCTAGTCTACCTGTTCCTCCTCTAACCGCTAGGCTACCTGTTCCTCCTCTAACCGCTAGGCTACCTGTTACTCCTCTAACCGCTAGGCTACCTGTTCCTCCTCTAACCCCTAGGCTACCTGTTCCTCCTCTAACCGCTAGGCTACCTGTTCCTTCTCTAACCGCTAGGCTACCTGTTCCTCCTCTAACCGCTAGGCTACCTGTTCCTCCTCTAACAGCTAGGCTACCTGTTCCTCCTCTAACCGCTAGGCTACCTGTTCCTCCTCTAACCGCTAGGCTACCTGTTCCTCCTCTAACCGCTAGTCTACATGTTCCTTCTCTAACCGCTAGGCTACCTGTTCCTCCTCTAACCGCTAGGCTACCTGTTCCTCCTCTAACCGCTAGGCTACCTGTTCCTGGCCTAGCCTCTAGGCTACCTGTTCCTCCTCTAACCGCTAGGCTAACTGTTCCTTCTCTAACCGCTAGGCTACCTGTTCCTCCTCTAACCGCTAGGCTACCTGTTCCTGGCCTAGCCTCTAGGCTACCTTTTCCTCCTCTAACCGCTAGGCTACCTGTTCCTTCTCTAACCGCTAGGCTACCTGTTCCTCCTCTAACCGCTAGGCTACCTGTTCCTCCTCTAACCGCTAGGCTACCTTTTCCTCCTCTAACCGCTAGGCTACCTGTTCCTCGTCTAACCGCTAGGCTACCTGTTCCTCCTCTAACCGCTAGGCTACCTGTTCCTCCTCTAACCGCTAGGCTACCTGTTCCTTCTCTAACCGCTAGGCTACCTGTTCCTCCTCTAACCGCTAGGCTACCTGTTCCTCCTCTAACCGCTAGGCTACCTGTTCCTCCTCTAACCGCTAGGCTACCTATTCCTCCTCTAACCGCTAGGCTACCTGTTCCTCCTCTAACCCCTAGGCTACCTGTTCCTCCTCTAACCACTAGGCTACCTGTTCCTCCTCTAACCGCTAGGCTACCTGTTCCTCCTCTAACCGCTAGGCTACCTGTTCCTCCTCTAACCGCTAGGCTACCTGTTCCTCCTCTAACCGCTAGGCTACCTGTTCCTCCTCTAACCGCTAGGCTACCTGTT